>NC_057810.1:367653381-367953381 GCF_018294505.1 Triticum aestivum | reverse complement strand
GAGGCATCCACGAGGGTGGAGGGCGTGCCCTCCATTTTCTTGCACAATACTTCTTTTGGCCGGTAAAAATTTATTATATAATCTCCCGAAGGTTTTGACCACCGTATCACGCAAATATCCTCTGTCTTTGTTTCGAGCTGTTTTTGTGACAGATCTAGAGCACCATGACGTCTTCAAGCGCTCCCAAGGACAAGTTTTTCGAGAGGGTCATCAACCCCTACCTCATAGAGGTGGTGCATCACCCTCAAACCATTGAGATGCATGAGGGGGTGCTGCACATCCGCGATGTGGAGGGACCAAGGAGTACCGAAAGTGTGGAGACAAAGCTCGAAGCGATGGAACAACAAGTTTTCAAGTGCCAAGGGATGGTGGAACACGGACTCAATGCCAACCAGATGATGATCGCGGAGTTCACCAACAACCACAAGCTGGATGCCAAGGATATTGGGGAGACCATCTTCAAGCTTCATGAGAAAATCGAACACCTCCAAGCCCAGATCTATGACCTGCAAAACCAAAACTATGAGTATGAATATAGATTCAAGAGGATGAGTTTGGCTGCAGATTTGAGGATCCCTCTAACTCTATCATCCTTCTATGATGGTGAGCCTATGCCTTGGAAAACAGACGACAAGCCTACATCATCAACAACTCCTTCTTCACCATCTCCGAGGACATAATCACATGGGTATGGGCACTCCCCTTGGCAACTGCCAAGCTTGGGGGAGGTGCCCCGGTATCATATCACCATCACACTCCTATCTTGACCGTTTTACTTAGTTCAATCCTTTTTGGTAATATCTTGATCTAGTAGAATAAAGTTTTGGTATGAATTAGTTTTGAGTTTTGCTTTGTGATCCCTCTATGTAATCGAGTCCGTGAGCTATATATAATAAAGGTTATTGTTGAGTCAAGGGCTTTGCTATCTTGCTATGTTCTTAAGTGCATAAAAGAATAAAAATAATAAAAGAGATCATATTGATCTTGTGGATAGTAATGACTTCACATATAAAGAGTATGATGATTAAAAGTTGTTGAGAGTTGCCAAACATGGTTTTGGTCATCGTTGCAATTAATAGGAAGTAATAAAGAAAGAGAGGTTCTCACATATAAATACACTATCTTGGACATCTTTTATGATTGTGAGCACTCATTTAAGTATGTCATGCTAAAGAGTTGATGTTGGACAAGGAAGACAACATAATCGGTTATGTTTTCTCACATCTCAGTTAAAGTATATTGTCATGGATCATTCAAACATGTTGAGCTTGCCTTTCCCCCTCATGCTAGCCAAATTCCTTGCACCAAGTAGAGGTACTACTTGTGCTTCCAAATATCCTAAAACCCAGTTTTGCCATGAGAGTCCACCATACCTACCTATGGATTGAGTAAGATCCTTCAAGTAAGTTGTCATGTTGCATGCAATAAAAATTGCTCTCTAAATATGTATGACTTATTAGTGCGGAGAAAATAAGATTTATATGATCTTGTGATATGGAAGTAATAAAAGCGACGGACTGCATAATAAAGGTTCATATCACAAGTGGCAATATAAAGTGACGTTCTTTTGTATTAAGATTCATGCATCCAACCATAAAAGCACTTGACAACCTTTGCTTCCCTCTGCGAAGGGCCTATCTTTTACTTTATGTCTTTTACTATGCAAGAGTTAAGGTGATCTTGACCCTTCCCTTTTATATTTTATCCTTTGGCAAGCACCTCGTGTTGGAAAGATCCTGATTTATATATATCCAATTGGATGTAAGTTGGCATGAACTATTATTGTTGACATTACCCTTAAGGTAAAAGGTTGGGAGGTAACACGATAAGCCCCTATCTTTCTCTATGTCCGATTAAAACTCCATAACCATAAGTATTGCATGAGTGTTAGCAATTGTGAAAGACTAAATGATAGTTGAGTATGTGGACTTGTTGAAAAGCTCTTATGTTGACTCTTTCCTATGTTATGATAAACTGCAATTGCTTCAATGACTGAGTTCATAGTTTGTTAGTTCTCAATGAAGTTTCTGAATCATACTTAACATTGCGAATAGATTGTTACTTGAGTATAAGAAATCATATGACAAAATATTTATATGTTGCTGTTACAAGAATGATCATGATGCCCTCATGTCCGTATTTTATTTTTATCGACACCTCTATCTCTAAACATGTGGACATTATTTTCGATTTCGGCTTCTGCTTGAGGACAAGTGAGGTCTAAGCTTGGGGGAGTTGATACGTCCATTTTGCATCATGCTTTGATATCGATATTTATTGCATGATGGGCTGTTATTTCACGTTATGTCACAATACTTATGGCTATTCTCTCTTATTTTACAAGGTTTACATGAAGAGGGAGAATGCCGACAGCTGGGATTCTAGGCTGGAAAAGGAGCAAATATTGGAGACCTATTCTGCATAGCTCCAAAAGTCCTAAAACTCCACGAAAGTCATTTTGGGAATTAATAAAAAATCTTCAGCGGAAGAAATACCTGAGGGGGCCACCCACCATCCATGAGGGTGGGGGGAGCGCCCTACCCCCCTGGGCGCGCCCCCTGCCTTGTGGGCCAACTGGCAGCCCTCCGGTGCCCATCTTCTGCTATATGAAGTCTTTTACCCTGGAAAAAAATCATAAGCAAGCTTACGGGACGAAACTCCGCCGCCACGAGGCGGAACCTTGGAGGAACCAATATAGGGCTCCGGCGGAGCTGTTATGCCGGGGAAACTTCCCTTCGAGAGGGGAAAATCATCACCATCATCATCACCAACGATCCTCTCATCGGGAGGGGGTCAATCTCCATCAACATCTTCACCAGGACCATCTCCTCTCAAACCCTAGTTCATCCCTTGTATCCAATCTTTGCATCCAAACCTCAGATTGGTACCTGTGGGTTGCTAGTAGTGTTGATTACTCCTTGTAGTTGATGCTAGTTGGTTTATCCGGTGGAATATCATATGTTCAAATCCTTAATGCATATTAATACCCCTCTAATTATGAATATGAATATGCTTTGTGAGTAGTTACGTTTGTTCCTAAGGACATGGGTGAAGTCTTGCTATTAGTAGCTAGTCATGTGAATTTGGTATTCGTTCGATATTTTGACGAGATGTATGTTGTCTTTCCTCTAGTAGTGTTATGTGAACATCGACTACATGACACTTCACCAATATTTGGGCCTATAGGAAGGCATTGGGAAGTAATAAGTAGATGATGGGTTGCTAGAATGACAGAAGCTTAAACCCTAGTTTATAAGTTACTTCGTAAGGGGCTGATTTCGATCCATATGTTTCATGCTATGGTTATGTTTACCTTAATACTTCTTTTGTAGTTGCAGATGCTTGCAATAGGGGTTAATCATAAGTGGGATGCTTGTCCAAGAAAGGGCATTACCCAAGCACCGGTCCACCCACATATCAAATTATCAAAGTAATGAGCGTGAATCATATGAGCGTGATGAAAACTAGCTTGACGATAATTCCCATGTGTCCTAGGGAGCGATTTTCTCAGTATAAGAACTTATCCAGGCTTGTCCTTTGCTACAAAAAGGATTGGGCCACCTTGCTGCACCTTATTTACTTTCATTGCTTGTTACCCATTACAAATTACCTTATCACAAAACTATCTGTTACCTACAATTTCAGTGCTTGCAGAGAATACCTTACTGAAAATTGCTTGTCATTTCCTTTTGCTCCTCGTTGGGTTCGACATTCTTACTTATCGAAAGGACTACGATAGATCCCCTAGACTTGTCGGTCATCATTCACTATTTTGATTCTTAAACAGTTTATAGTTGGAGTCAAATGACTCATCAGAAGAATATGAAGATTCAGAGGTAAAGCCAGATAAAGTGCTGGATCTACAGGAGGTCCTTTTGCAGCAACCCATGAGATTTTGGGATACTGCTCTGGTTTCCAGTAGGTCCCATCAGCATTGAGTTTCCTCTCAAATGCAATACCCTCTTTCCTAGGGTTCTTGTTCAAGATCTGCTTTTTGAGAACATCACATAGAGTCGGATGCCCTTTGAGGCTTTTGTAAATGCCTGTCACATACAATTCCTTCGGCCTTGCATTATCATCAGTGATACATGTGTTATCCTCCGATGAGGAATTTCTAACCACAGAGACAGTTGAAGAATTTGCAGCAATAGAAGCATTTGAACATTCAGGTGATGAATTAGCAGATTCACGCTCAATGCATTTCAGACGTGGTGGAATAAATTCTTCCTGAGCGGAACTAATCTGTTGAGCAAGCAATGAATCGTTTTCCTTCTAAAGATCTTCATAACTTGCTTTTAACTTCTCAAGATCTTGCTTTCTTTGAATAAATTCATAAGAAAGCTTCTCATGATCAGTTAAGAGAGTGTTATGATGATTTTGAAGGTTGTCAAACTTAGACTAAAGTTTTTGAATACTATTAGTCAAAGCCTTAGTTCGATCCAATTCCTCACCCAACATATCATCGCTTTCATCTAGCATGTTTTGAAATTTTTCAAGATCTCTTTGTTGTTTAGTGGCAATGGAAGCAAGTTTGACATAGCTGGGACCAAATTCATCACCTGATTCATCATCACTAGATTCGGAAAGGTAGCATTCTGTTACCTTGGCACCCTTTGCCATAAGACATGGTGAAGAGGATGATGATTCAAGTACGAAAGTCATCTACTTGAGTGATTCCTTGAAATACTCAAACCAAGGATCATGACGAGTAAGATGGCCTTCGTAGACCTCAGAGAGTCGGTCCCAGATTAGCTTCACAGGATTGAGATGCATGATGTTCCTGAACTGATTTTGGGACAAACAGGAGCAGATGACATCTTTTGCCGTGAGGTTGAGTAGAGTGTACTTGCGAATGTCATCAGCCTCAGCCATCTTGCATCAATCGGTAAGACCAATCTCAGTGGTGCTCCATAGTTTGCTGTTCATTTCCATGAGTCGCTTCTTTATCATGGCCTTCCACTTGGGATACTCATGACCGTCAAAGATGGGGCATGTCACTTTCTTCATTCCTGCAGTCGACATAACTAAAACTCCAGGTGGTTAAACCAAAATCACACAGAACAAGGGAGTACCTTGCTCTGATACCAATTTAAAGTGCATTACGTCGACTAGAGGGGGGTGAATAAGCGATTTTTATGAATTCTTCGCTAAGGAATTTCAGGGTGAGGAAATTCCTAAGTGAAGAACTACTTGCAGCAGAATAAGTACGCAGGTATAAGCATAACACAGCAACAACATAGTCATCATGATGAAATGAAAGACAAACATAGAGTACAGAAAGCGTAAACACAGGATAAACAAGATGAAGACAAAATAGACTGAAGAAATAGGATTGAAGAATTAGAGAAAGTCTTCAGTCAAAGTCTTCAAACAATAATGATCAGGTACATCAACACATAACTAAGGAAATGAAAGGGTTGAGGAAATAGAACCAGTTGGCTTGGTGAAGATAATGATTTGGTAGACAAGTTCCAACTGTTGTGACAGTTGTACGTCTGGTTGGGAAGGCTGAGTATTTAAACTCGAGGACTCACACTCTCAGACACACACTCCTCACTGTATTCTGCTTGAGCTAAGATCACACAGACCTCGCACAACAGTAGTGGTAAGTCTTCACAGGTGACTTCCAAACCTTCACAGACTTGGTCACTCGGCAATCCACAATTCCTCTTGGATGCTCAGACCATGACGCCTAACCGTCTGGAGGATACATAGTCCTCAAAGGTAACAAGCATCGGTTCCACATAGGAACAATCTCTTCAGTGATGCTCAATTACTTTGGGGTTTGTAGGTTTGGGTTTTGGATTTGGGTTTCCTCACTTGATGATTTTCGCTCAAAGTCCTCTAAGGAATGGGATGCTCTCAAATGACAAGTGTTGGTTTCTCTCGGAGCAGCCAACCAGCTAGTGGTTGTAGGGGGCGGCTATTTATAGCCTAGCGAGAAGCCCAACATGATAAGACATAAATGCCCTTGACTTATATGACCGTTAGGTGGTAGTATATTTTGGATAGCTGGCACGTGGCACAGCAACAGTCGGATTTGAGGTTCGAATTCCTCAGGGCTATCATGTTCCTCAATGTGTAGGCAATTCACACGGGTGAATTCCTAACTCCTAAGTTAGAACAAATTCCTCAGAGACTAGAATATCTTCGTCTCTGTCACTGAAGAAGTTGACTGAACTGATATGAGATTTCCTATGGCTTCACTCGAAGGATTGGGTAGGTGTAGGATTTTGAGATGAGCATCACTTGGAAATCAATTTCCTTAGTATTATCTCGGCCACATTTAATAGTATGGTGTTTCCTATGACTCAAGAAGGAGAAAATAAAACTACGAAAATAAAAGTCTTCACGCTTCAGATTCCTCGCATGAATATCCAAGTCTTCAAGGTCACACCAATTTCTTCACTTCCAAAGTCTTCAGGAGAACCAAAGTCTTTAGTCGAAGACATTCATTTTTAGGGGTCGACTTTCATTGTAAATATCAAACTCCTCATTGACTTATAGAGCCTATGTCCACTCAAAAACATATTAATCCCTTAACCTATAAGTCTTCAATACTCCAGAATCACTAAGGGGCACTAGATGCACTTATAGCAGGCTGAACTAGACCCGACTGAACTGGCCACTGGCTGCCCAAGCTTTAAAGAATATAGGCTGCCCTTTGATCAGGAGGACTTTGCTGCATGCGTAAAGGAAATGTGCCCACTAGAAAGCCAACTTGCCCAAGAGATGAACTTATCTAGATACCAGGCGGCTTATACATTAGAAAATTCCAAAGTGAAGGCAAAGGTGAATTCCAAGCCTTGACTGGCCTGAACTGGGCATCCCTCCAACGCGTAAGCACACTTTTGCTCCTGATATTGATATGTCTGAACTTACTAACGACAAAGGTGAATTCCAAGCCTTGACTGGCCTGAATTGGGCATCGCCGAACTTCTAGACGATGGAATAAGAAGAGGAAGAGTCGGTGCAGGATGACTCTGAAGCTTCAACTTGCCAAGGCTAAGACAATTGATCCTCAGGGTGGCTCTCCAACTGCAGCACAACATCTCTCCTCAAAAAACACTTAATCATTTGGGCTTGATAATCTGTGTAATAAGGTAGTGAAACAATGATCTATCATGCCATCGTGCATGTTTTGATGTTTGAATATGTTAAACCATCGTTTGAATATGTTTTGATGTTTTGATGTTTTAATAAGATCCACAATTTGTGCTTTATCACTGATGTCTACTACACAACCTTCTTCTTGTAGACGTTGTTGGGCCCGCAAGTGCACAGGTTTGTAGGACTGTAGCAAATTTCCCTCAAGTGGATGACCTAAGGTTTATCAATCCGTGGGAGGCGTAGGATGAAGATGGTCTCTCTCAAGCAACCCTGCAACCAAATAACAAAGAGTCTCTTGTGTCCCCAACACACCCAATACAATGGTAAATTGTATAGGTGCACTAGTTCGGCGAAGAGATGGTGATACAAGTGCAATATGGATAGTAGATATAGGTATTTGTAATCTGAAAATATAAAAACAGCAAGGTAACTAAAGATAAAAATGAGCGTAAACGGTATTGCAATGATAGGAAACAAGGCCTAGGGTTCATACTTTCACTAGTGCAAGTTCTCTCAACAATAATAACATAGATAGATCGTATAACAAGCCCTCAACATGCAACAAAGAGTCACTCCAAATCCACTAATAGCGGAGAACAAACAAAGAGATTATGGTAGGGTACGAAACCACCTCAAAGTTATTCTATCGGATCGATCTATAAAAGAGTTCGTACTAGAATAACACCTTAAGACACAAATCAACCAAAACCCTAATGTCATCTAGATACTCCATTGTCACCTCAAGTATCCGTGGGCATGATTATACGATATGCATCACACAATCTCAGATTCATCTATTCAACCAACACAAAGTACTTCAAAGAGTTCCCCAAAGTTTCTACCAGAGAGTCAAGAAAATGTGTGACAACCCCTATGCGTAGGTTCATGGGCGGAACCCGCAAGTTGGTCACCAAAACATACATCAAGTGGCACGTGAAATCCCAATGTCACCACAGATAAGCATGACAAGACATACATCAATTGTTCTCAAATTAAAGACTCAATCCGATAAGATAACTTCAAGAGGGAAACTCAATTCATCACAAGAGAGTAGAGGGGGAGAAACATCATAGGATCCAACTATAATAGCAAAGCTCGCGATACATCAAGATCATGCCATAGAGAGAACACGAGAGAGAGAGAGATCAAACACATAGCTACTAGTACATACCCTCAGCCCCGAGGGTGAACTACCCCCTCCTCATCATGGAGAGCGCCGGGATGGTGAAGATGGCCACCAGTGATGGATTCCCCCTCCGGCAGGGTGCAGGAACGGGCTCCCGAGAGGTTTTTGGTGGCTACAGAGGCTTGCGGCGGCGGAACTCCCGATCTATCTTGATATTCGATGTTTTAGGGTACGTAGGCTTATATAGGTGAAAGAAGTCGGTCGGGAGGTGCTCGAGAGGTCCACGAGACAGGGGGCCGCGCCCTGTAGGGGGGTGCCCCCTATCTCCCGGCCTCCTCGAGGATCTTCTGACTTGATCTCCAGGCCTCTAGGATGATATTCTTCCAAAAAATCATGATGCCGAAGGTTTCATTTCTTTTGGACTCCGTTTGATATTCCTTTTATTCGAAATACTGAAACAGGCAATAAAACAGCAATATGGGCTGGGCCTCCGGTTAGTAGGTTAGTCCCAAAAATGATATAAATGTGTAAAATAAATCCCATAAACATCCAAAAAGGGGTAATATAATAGCATGGAACAATCAAAAATTATAGATACGTTGGAGACGTATCAAGCATCACCAAGCTTAATTCCTGCTCGTCCTCGAGTAGGTAAATGATAAAAAAGAAATTTTTGATGTGGAATGCTACCTAGCATAATTCATAATGTAATTTTATTTATTGTGGCATGAATGTTCAGATCCAAATTATACAAAATAAAAGTTCATATTGACATAAGAAATAGTAATACTTCAAGCATACTAATCAAAGTAATCATGTCTTCTCAAAATAACATGGCCAAAGAAAGTTATCCCTACAAAATCATATAGTCTGGCTGTTGCCCTATCTTCATCACACAAAGTATTTAATCATGCACAACCCTGATGACAAGCCAAGAAATTGTTTCATACTTTAATAATCTCAAACTTTTTCAACTTTCACGCAATACATGAGCGTGAGCCATGGACATAGCACTATATGTGGAATAGAATGGTGGTTGTGAGAAGACAAAAAGGAGAAGATAGTCTCACATCAACTAGGCGTATCAACGAGCTATGGAGATTCCCATTAATAGATATCAATGTGAGTGAGTAGGGATTGCCATGCAGTGGATGCACTAGAGCTATAAATATATGAAAGCTCAACAAAAGAAACTAAGTGGGTGTGCATCCAACTCGCTTGCTCACGAAGACCTAGGGCACTTTGAGGAAGCCCATCATTGGAATATACAAGCCAAGTTCTATAATGAAAAATTCCCACTAGTATATGAAAGTGACAACATATGAGACTTTCTATCATGAAGATCATGGTGCTACTTTGAAGCACAAGTGTGGAAAAAGAGATAGTAGCATTGTCCCTTCTCTCTTTTTCTCTCATTTTATTTTTTTTCCTTTTTTTTATTTCTTTTTTTCTTTTGCCTTCTTTTTTTCTTTTTGGCCTTTCTCTTTTTTTTTCTTTTTTTCTTTTTGTAAAGTCCGAAGTCTCATCCCGACTTGTGGAGGAATCATAGTCTTCATCATCCTTTCCTCACTAGGACAATGCTCTAATAATAAAGATCATCACACTTTTATGGATTTACAAGTCAAAGCTAGAACAAGATATGACTCTATATGAATGCCTCCGGCGGTGTACCGGGATATGCAATGAATCAAGAGTGACATGTATGAAGATTATGAAGGTGGCCTTGCCACAAATACAATGCCAACTACATGATCATGCAAAGAGCAATATGACAAAAGTAATGCATGTCATATGAACGGAACGGTGGAAAGTTGCATTGCAATATATCTCGGAATGGCTATGGAAATGCCATAGTAGGTAGGTATGGTGGCTGTTATGAGGAGGGTATATGGTGGGTGTATGGTACCTGCGAAAGTTGCGCGGCACAAGAGAGGCTAGCAATAGTGGAAACATGAGGTGCGTATAATCCATGGACTCAACATTAGTCAAAAGAACTCATATACTTGTTGCAAAATCTAGAACTCATCAAAAACCAAAGCACTATGCGCATGCTCCTAGGGGGATAGATTGGTAGGAAAAGACCATCGCTCGTCCCAGACCGCCACTCATAAGGAAGACAATCAATAAATAAAATTGTGCTCCAACTTCATCACAAAGCTGTTCACCATATGTGCATGCTACGGGAATCACAACCCTTAACACAAGTAGTTTTCATAATCACCTCAACTAGCATGACTCTAATATCACTACCTCCATATCTCAAAACAATTATCAAGCATCATATTGATCATAGCATCCAATTCTTTTTCTATGATAGTTTTTATTATACCCAACTTGGATGCTCATCATTCTAGGACCAACTTTGTAACCATAGCAAATACCATGCTGTTCTAAAATACTCTCAAAAAGATATAAGTGAAGCACGAGAGACTAGCAATTTCTACAAAATATAACCACCGCCGTGCTCTAAAAGATATAAGTGATGCAATAGAGCAAATGACAAACTACTCCGAAAGATATAAGTGAAGATCAATGAGTAGTCGAATAATTGTGCAACTACGTGAAGACTATCTAACATTAAGGAATTTCAGATCTTGGTATTGTATTCAAATAGCAATCAAAACAAAATAAAATGACATTGCAAGTATAGCACAACTCATGTGAAGAAGCAAAAACTTAGCTTCAACCGATACTAACCGATAGTTGTTGAAGAAGAAAGGTGGGATGCCTAACGGGGCATCCCCAAGCTTAGATGCTTGAGACTTCTTGAAATATTATCTTGGGGTGCCTTGGGAATCCCCAAGCTTGAAATTTTGTGTCTTCTTAATTCCTCTCATATCATGGTTTCTCTTTTTATCAAAAGCTTCATCCACACCAAACTCAACAAGAACTCGTGAGATAGGTTAGTATAAACCAATGCAAAACCTTATCATTCCCTACTGTAAAAAATCACTAAAATTATTATTCCACATTGCATATTAAATGCCTCTGCATATTTAATACTCCTATCGTCAAATAGAATCATTAAACAAGCAAACATATGCAAACAATGCAAACATAACAGCAATCTGTCAAAACAGTACAGTCTGTAAAGAATGCAAGATTCATCATACTTCCCTAACTCCAACAATTATGAAATAAAATTCTCACTGTATTAAATTTACCAGAGCTCATTATTAAAAAGTTTCAACATTATATCATGCTCTGACTTTTCTAGGGAATTTTTGCAACAGCGGTAAACTTTCTGTTTTCAAACAGCAACATGTATACTAGCAAAATAAGCATGGCAAGGGCTATCCTTGACTTCTTTATTGAAATAAAGACGCAAAACATTAATCTAAATAACAGCAAGCAAATACTAACAAAAGAAAATGACGCTCCAAGCAAAACACATATCATGTGGTGAATAAAAATATAGCCCCAAGTAAAGTTACCGATGAACGAAGACGAAAGAGAGGATGCCATCCGGGGCATCCCCAAGCTTAGGCTCTTGGTTGTCCTTGAATATTACCTTGGGGTGCCTTGGGCATCCCCAAGCTTAGGCTCTTGCCACTCCTTATTCCATAGTCCATCGAATCCTTACCCAAAACTTGAAAACTTCACAACACAAAACTCAACAGAAAACTCGTAAGCTCCGTTAGTATAAGAAAATAAAACCACCACTTAGGTACTGTAATGAACTCATTATAAATTCATATTGGTGTAATATCTAATGTATTATAACTTCTCTATGGTTCATACCACTTAATACTAGCCATAGATGCATCAAAATAAGCAAACAACACATAGAAAACAGAATCTGTCAAAAACAGAACAGTCTGTAGTAATCTGTATCAAACATATACTTCTGGAACTCCAAAAATTCTACCAAATTAGGAAGTCCTAAGGAATTTGTGTACCAATCCAGATCAAAAAGAATACGATCAGAATCACGTTTCTGTGAATTAACAAAACTAATTTACTCGGTGCAAAAGTTTCTGATTCTCAGTAGGATCAACACAACTATCACCGTAAGCAATCCTAAAGGTCTTACTTGGCACTTTATTGAAACAAAAGCAATAAAAAATGATTACTACAGTAGTGTAATCATGTGGAGACACAAAAAATGTAAAAGTAAATATTGGGTTGTCTCCCAACAAGCGGTTTTCTTTAATGCATTTTTAGCTAGGCATGATGATGACAATGATGCTCACATAAAAGATAAGAATTGAGACATAACGGGAGCATCATGAAGCATATGACTAGCACATTTAAGCCTAACCCACTTCTTATGCATAGGGATTTTATGAGCAAACAACTTATGGGAACAATAATCAACAAGCATAGGAAGGTAAAAAAAGCATAGCTTCAAGATTTTCAACACATAGGGAGGAAACTTGACATTATTGCAATTCCTACAAGCATATATTCCTCCTGCATAATAATTTTCAGTAGTATTATGAATGAATTCAAAAATATAACCAACACATAAAGCATTCTTTTCATTATCTACAAGCGTAGAAAATTTACTACTCTCCACATAAGCAAAATTCTTCTCATTCGGAATAGTGGTGGGAGCAAACTCAATAAAATAATTATCATGTGAGGCATAATCCAATTGAAAACTAAAATCATGATGACAAGTTTCATGGTTATCATTATTCTTAATAGCATACAAGTCATCACAATAATCATCATAGGTAGCAACTTTGTTCTCATAATCAATTGGAACCTCTTCCCAAATAGTGGAATCATCACTAAATAAAGTTGACACTCTTCCAAATCCACTTTCATATTCATCACAATAAGATTCAATATCCTCCAAAATAGTGGGATCAATACTACCTAAAGTTGACACTCTTCCAAACCCACTTTCATCAATATAATCATCATAAATAGGAGGCATCATCAATATAATAGGATTCATCATAACAACTTTGCATATCAAAACTTGGGGGATAAAAAATATCATATTCATCAAACATAGCTTCCCCAAGCTTGTGGCTTTGCATATCATTAGCATTATGGATATTCAAAAAATTCATACTAACAACATTGCAATCATGCTCATCATTCAAATATTTAGTATCAAACATTCTATAGATTTCTTCTTCTAGCACTTGTGCACAATTTTCCTTTTCATCATACTCACGAAAGATATTAAAAAGACGAAGAGTATGAGACAAACTCAACTCCATTTTTGTTGTTGTTTTCTTTTATAAACTAAACTAGTGATAAAAAAAGAAACAAAAAGATTCGATTGCAAGATCTAAAGATATACCTTCAAGCACTCACCTCCCCGGCAACGGCGCCAGAAAAGAGCTTGATGTCTACTACACAACCTTCTTCTTGTAGACGTTGTTGGGCCTGCAAGTGCACAGGTTTGGAGGACAGTAGCAAATTTCCCTCAAGTGGATGACCTAAGGTTTATCAATCCGTGGGAGGCGTAGGATGAAGATGGTCTCTCTCAAGCAACCATGCAACCAAATAACGAAGAGTCTCTTGTGTCCCCAACACACCCAATACAATGGTAAATTGTATAGGTGCACTAGTTCAGCGAAGAGATGGTGATACAAGTGCAATATGGATAGTAGATATAGGTATTTGTAATCTGAAAATATAAAAACTGCAAGGTAACTAAAGATAAAAATGAGCGTAAACGGTATTGCAATGATAGGAAACAAGGCCTAGGGTTCATACTTTCACTAGTGCAAGTTCTCTCAACAATAATAACATAGATAGATCATATAACAAGACCTCAACATGCAACAAAGAGTCACTCCAAAGACACTAATAGCGGAGAACAAACAAAGAGATTATGGTAGGGTATGAAACCACCTCAAATTTATTCTTTCGGATCGATCTATAAAAGAGTTCGTACTAGAATAACACCTTAAGACACAAATCAACCAAAACCCTGATTTCACCTAGATACTCCATTGTCACCTCAAGTATCCGTGGGCATGATTATACGATATGCATCACAAAATCTCAGATTCATCTATTCAACCAACACAAAGTACTTCAAAGAGTGCCCCAAAGTTTCTACCCGAGAGTCAAGAAAACGTGTGCCAACCCCTATGCGTAGGTTCATGGGTGGAACCCGCAAGTTGGTCACCAAAACATACATCAAGTGGCACGTGAAATCCCAATGTCACCACAGATAAGCACGGCAAGACATACATCAAGTGTTCTCAAATTAAAGACTCAATCCGATAAGATAACTTCAAGAGGGAAACTCAATTCATCACAAGAGAGTAGAGGGGGAGAAACATCATAAGATCCAACTATAATACCAAAGCTCGCGATACATCAAGATCGTGCCATAGAGAGAACACGAGAGAGAGAGAGAGAGAGAGAGAGAGAGAGAGAGAGATCAAACACGTAGCTACTGGTACATACCCTCAGCCCCGAGGGTGAACTACTCCCTCCTCGTCATGGAGAGCACCGGGATGATGAAGATGGCCACCGGTGATGGATTCCCCTCCGGCAGGGTACCGGAATGGGCTCTCGAGAGGTTTTTGGTGGCTATAGAGGCTTGTGGTGGCGGAACTCCCGATTTATCTTGATATTCGATGTTTTAGGGTACGTAGGCTTATATAGGCGAAAGAAGTCGGTCGGGAGGTGCTCGAGGGGTCCACGAGATAGGGGGCCGCGCCCTATAGGGGGGGCGTCCCCTATCTCCTGGGCTCCTTGAGGATCTTCTGACTTGATCTCCAAGCCTCCAGGATGATATTCTTCCAAAAAATCATGATGCCGAAGGTTTCATTCCTTTTGGACTCCGTTTGATAGTCCTTTTCTTCGAAATACTGAAACAGGCTATAAAACAGCAATATGGGCTGGGCCTCTGGTTAGTAGGTTAGTCCCACAAATGATATAAATGTGTAAAATAAAGCCCATAAACATCCAAAAAGGGGTAATATAATAGCATGGAACAATCAAAAATTATAGATACGTTGGAGACGTATCAATCACATTCATCCATCAGACAGGTTATAACAAACAGCGTTGTGCTGCCTGCACACAAGTAAACAGCATGTGTCTTAGTGGTTTACACCAGGGCGGGTTATAATGTTCAACATAGTATGTTTTCGCGACTTAATGTCAATAACCAGGGCAGGTTATCAAAACCTCGCATATTCATATAACAAGTAAAACATAGCTATGAAATTGGTTCACACTGCCGGCTTACATCGCCATATCCGGTGAGGATGACAACCCAAAGACTTAGAGCACATAAGTCCAAGTGCACAATCCAAGTATACTGTCGACTTAATGTCCAAAGCCAGAACATGTTATCAAAACCCCAGATGTGCTCAAATATGAGCCATAATGATTAAGGCTACATGACCTGAATCATTTTAAACCATATGTCAATATGATACAAGGATATAAACCCAAACAATGTTTAGAGAAAATAACAAATCAGAAAAAACAAGGCTTTCATAGGCTGTCAAGCCTCAATATCAATTGTTGTTCATGGGCCGCACAACCATTGAGTTAATCCTTCATTCAAACCTATAAGCCGGGCCTCACATGACCAACCGCCGTTTTAACTTTGGACAAGTCCAGGGTCTTTATAACATTGACTATCAAGAGTACGGCGGGTCATTCCAGGATTACCTGGATGGAGTGGCAGACATACGAAGTAGGATAAACCGGAATTCGGTGTTTACACCTGGCGTACAAGGCAATCAAAAGGGTAAATAAAGCTATGTTCATTGAACAGGGAGCCCCAAAGTGATGTATAGTGAGCCCTCAAGGCAGGATACCTATGTTTGAACCGTGCACTGTAGCAAGTTCTCTTTGGTAACATTTAACTTGGGCAAGAAGCCCCCAAGTGATTTGCATCAAGGCATATAAGCCAGATCAATAGGGTAGTCATAGCTATGCTCAATGAGCAGGAAGCCCCCAAGTGAACTTATGAACTAACAATAAAGACTCAGATACTCAGAAATGAAATGACAGAGGCCCTGAATTATCAGGGATGCTGGCTTTACTATATTTGATCATAATATATACATGGATGAAAATATGTACACCACAAGAGCTAGTGGCTCAAGTGTAATAAGGCCGAAGATGAGCAATGTTCCAAGGCTGGCGGGTCTCCTCCTCTGATGTGCGTGAGTCCTTGTGGTCTCGAATATCAACGAGGTAGTAAAACTCGTTTTTCAGGTTTTTGTTGACCACAAAGGGCCCTTCCAAAGGCGGGCATAATTTGTGCATGTCAATTTGATCTTGGATGAGCCGGAGCACCAAATCGCCTTCTTGAGATGTTTGAGTTTTAAACCGGCGGCTATGATAGCCACGCAGATCTTGCTGGTATATCTCGGAACGAGTCGCCGCAAGGTCATGCTCTTCATCCAACAAATTTAGAGCATCTTGACGTGCTTTTCGTTATCAGCTTCAACATAAGCCGCCACACGGGGCGACTCGTGACGGATGTCACTGGGAAGAACTGCCTCTACTCCGTAAACCATGAAGAAGGGTGTATAACCCATAGATCTGTTGGGGGTAGTATTGATACTCCAAAGCACTGAGGGAAACTCCTCAACCCAACAACCCGGAGTCCTCTGCAAAGGGAACATAAGCCGGGGTTTTATACCTCTCAAGATTTCTTGATTGGCCCTTTCGGCTTGACCATTGGACTGGGGTTAAGCCAATGATGAAACATCAAGACGAATATGCTCTTGTTGACAGGTTAGTGCCATTATCAGTTATGATGCTACGAGGATAACCAAAATGGAAAATCACCTTTTTAATGAATTGAACCATCGTTACCACATCACACTTGCTGACCGGCTCTGCCTCAACCCACTTTGTGAACTTGTCAACCGCCACCAAAAGGTGGGTCCTTTTGTCCTTGGATCTCTTGAAAGGTCCAACCATATCCAGCCCCTAGACTGCAAATGGCCAAGTAATTGGAATCATCCTCAATTCTTGAGCCGACACATGAGCTCGTCTGGAAATTTTTTGATAGCCATCACACTTGCTAACCAGGTCTTCTGCATCAGCATGAGCCGTCAGCCAGTAAAACCCATGAGAAAAGCCTTAGCGACGAGATACTTAGAGCTGGCATGATGGCCGCAATCTCCTTCATGAATCTCCCTTAGAATATCATGGCCCTCCTCAGGAGTGATACAACGCTGAAACACCCATGTGACACTGCATCGGTGTAACTTGCCACTGACAATGGTCATTGACTTAGACCACCTGGTTATTTGCCTGGCCAAAGTTTCATCCTCAGGTAACTCGCCCCGGGTTATAGAAGCCAAATACGGAACTATCCAATCAGGAATAACATGAAGAGCCGCCACCAACTGTGCCTCTGGGTTAGGGATAGCAAGATCCTCTTCTGTAGACAATTTAACTGAAGGATTACTCAGAACATCGAGAAAGACATTAGGCGGTACCGGCTTACGCTGGGACCCCAGCCGGCTTAAAGCATCAGCCACCTCATTTTTCCTGCGATCAATATGTTCCACCTAATAACCTTTGAAATGACCACCAATATCATCAACCGCCCGACGATAAGCCGCCATGAGTGGGTCTTTCGATTCCCAAGTTCCTGAGACTTACTGAGCCACCAGATCTGAATCACCAAAGCACCTGACCCGGCTTAGGTTCATCTCTTTGGCCATCTGAAGACCATGGAGTAAAGCCTCATATTCAGCTGCATTGTTAGTGCGAGGAAAAATTAACCACAAGACATAACAAAACTTATCACCTCGTAGGGAAGTTAAAATAACTCTAGCCCCCGAGCCTTCCAACTGCCTGGATCCATCAAAATCAATAGTACAATACATATTATCCGGCATGTCCTCATGCATCTACAATTCTATCTAGTCATTGATGAAATCCACAAGTGCCTGACACCTAATAGCTGTTCAAGGCATATATTTTAGACCATGGGGTCCAAGCTCAATGGCCCACTTAGCCACCCGGCCTGTAGCTTCTCTGTTTTGAATAATATCCCAAAGAGGAGCAAAAGTGACAACAGTGATGGGATGACCAAGGAAATAATGCTTCAACTTGCGACGAGCCATGAATACCCCATAGACTAGCTTCTACCAATGTAGGTACCTCTGTTTAGACTCAATTAATACTTCATAAACATAGTAAACCGGCCTTTGAACCGGATTTTCCATGCCTGATTCCTTCCTCTCCACAACAACTGCCACACTGACGGCTCTACTGTTAGCAGGCACATATAAAAGCAAGGGCTCCTTATCAATAGGAGCTGCAAGAACCGGCGACACAGGCAACTGTTTTTTAAGCGCCTCGAACGCCTCATTGGTAGCATCACTCTAGAGAAAGTGATATGTCTTCTTCATCATCTGGTACAAAGGAATAGCCTTTTCCCCCAGACGGCTTATAAACCGACTTAAAGCCGCAATACGACCCGCCAAACGCCGAATGCCATTAACACACGCCAACTTAGCCAAGGAAGTGATAGCCTTGATTTTCTCTGGGTTAGCTTCAATACCTCTCTTAGAGACCAAAAAAGCAAGAGCTTGCCTGCTGGGACGCCAAAAACACATTTGGCCGGGTTAAGCATCATCTTGTAAACTCAGAGATTGTCAAAAGTCTCCTTTAGATCATGTAGCAAGGTCTCCTTCTTGCTGGACTTCACAATGATATCATCCACATAAGCATGAACATTGCATCCAAATTGGCTGTGGTGGCAATTATGAACACAACGCTGATAAGTCGCCTGGGCACTCTTGAGCCCAAAAGGCATAGACATATGTCTTCTCCTGGTCCTTAACTGCCATCTTGATTTATGATAACAAAAATAAGGATCTAAAAAACTCAAACGCTCCCAACCCGCCTTAGCATCAATGATCTGATCAATACGAGGGAGAGCAAAAGGATCAACCAGACAGGCCTTGTTAAGGTCTGTTTAATCCACACACATGCGCCAAGTGATGTTCTTCTTAAGTACCAACATCGGGTTAGCCAACCATTCAGGATGAAAAACTTCAACAATAAACATGGCTGCCAAGAGCCGGGCGACTTCTTCAACAATGGCCTTGTTTCTCTCTTCATTTAAATGACGAAGGAATTGCTTGACCGGTTAAACTTCAGATCAATATTGAGAGTGTGCTCAGGAGTTCCCTCAGTACACCCAACATGTCAGAAGGCTTCCATGCAAAGATGTCCCGGTTCTCATGGATGAACTCGATGAGCGCGCTTTTCTATTTTGGATCCATATTAGCACTGATAATGAACTCCTTGGATGAGTCGCCAGGGACGAAGTCAACCTATTTAGTGTCATCCGCCGACTTAAACTTTAACAAAGGGTCATGCTCGGTGGTCGGCTTCTGAGGGGGTCATATCTGCTAGGTCAACATTATCTTTATAGAACTTCATCTCCTCCATTGCACAAGTAGGCTCAGTATAGGCCGCATCGCCCTCTTCACACTCCAAAGCTATCTTTCTGTCTCCATGCACCGTGATGGTACCTATAAGTGCATCTAGTGCCCCTTAGTGATTTTGGTGTATTGAAGACTTATAGGTTAAGGGACTAATGTGTTTGTCAGTGTACAAAGGCTCTATAAGTTGATGAGGAGTTTGATATTTACGATGAAAGTTGGCCCCTAAAAATGTATGTCTTCGGCTGTAGACTTTGGTTTTCTTGAAGACTTTGAAAGTGAGAAAATTGGTGTGACCCCGAAGACTTGGATATTCATGCGAGGACTATGAAGCATGAAGACTTTTGTTTTCGTAGTTTCATTTTCTATTTCTTGAGTCATAGGAAACACCGTACTATTAAAGGGGGTTGAGGTAAAACTAAGGAAACAGTTTCCATGTGATGCTCATCTCAAAGCCTAGACCTACCCAATCCTTTTGAGTGAAGCCATTGGAAATCTCATATAGTTCAGTCAATTTCTTCAGTGACAGAGACGAAGATCTTCTGGTGTATGAGGAATTTGTTCTGACTGAGGAGTTAGGATTTCGCTAGTGTGGATTGCCTACATGTGAGGAACATGATAGCCTTGAGGAATTTGAGAGTTCAAATTTCTGACCGTTGCTATGCTATGCACTAGCTGTCCAAAATATCCTACCACCTAACGATCATATCATTGAAGGGCATTTATGTCTTATCATGTCGGGGTGCTCTGAGAGAAACTGACACTTGTCATTGAGAGGATCCCATCCTCCGAGGACTTTGAGCGAAAATCATCAAGTGAGGAAAAACTAAAAACCCAAACACCTACAACCTAAAGTGATTGAGCCTCACTGAAGAGATTGTTCTTGTGTGGAACCGATGCTTGTTACCATTGAGGACTATGCATCCTCCAGATGGCTTGGCGTCATGGTCTAGAGCATCCAAGAGGAAATTGTGGATCACCGAGTAACCAAGTATGTAAAGGTTTGGAAGTCACCTGAAGACTGACCACGAGTGATAGGGCGAGGTCTGTGTGACTTTAGCTCAAGGAGAATACGACTAGGACTATGTGTCTGGGACTATGTGTCCTCAGGTTTAAATACCCAGCCGCTCCAACGAGTCGTACAACTGTCACATCAGTTGGAACTGGTCTACCAAATCATCCTCTTCATGAAGCTACTGGTTCTATTTCCTCAACTCTTTCATTTCCTCATTCATGTGTTGATGAACCTGATCATTTCTGTTTGAAGACTTTGACTGAAGAATTTCTCTATTTCCTCAACCCTATTTCTTCAGTCACTTTGTCTTCAGCCTGCTTATCTTGTTTTAATGCTACCTGTACTATGTGCATGTTTTCATTTTATCATGATGACTATGCTATTGCTCTGTTATGCTTGTACCCAAGTACTTATTCCGCTGCTAGTGTTTCGCTGCTGAGGAAATTCCACTTAGAATTTCCTAACTGACGAATTTGTAAAAATCTTCTATTCACCCCCCACTAGTCGATTTTGGTATTAGATCAAGGTACTCCCTTGTTCTGTTGATTTTGGTTTAACCACCTAGAGTTTTAGTTATGTCGACTGCAAGAATGATCAAGGTCTCGGCTGGGTGTCCTACCTTCGATGGGATGGACTACCCCTACTGGAAGAACAAGATGTGCATGCATCTTGAGGCAATTGATAATGATCTCTGGTATGTTGTGGAAAACGGTGTTCCCTCTGTCACTCCATCCGTGAACGCTGCTGACGTGAATAGATTCAAGCAACTCAACTCTCAGGCAAAGAATATCATATGTGGCCATCTAAGCAAAGGACAGTACGGCAGAGTGAGTGCTTTGGAAACAGCAAAGCTCATCTGGGATAGGCTGTCTAAGGTCAACGAAGGAGTCTCTACTCAACGTGAATCCTGAGTTGACGTTCTTTGCAATCTCTTCAACCGCTTCAAAAACTTGACAACGAAAATGTTCAGCAAACCTTCGATTGCCTCACTTACATCTCAAATGAGCTTCAAGCACTTGGTGCCACTGACATCACCGACCATGAGGTGGTGAAGGAATTGATGAGATCACTTGATTCCTCATTCGATACTCTTGCACTGATGATTCAAGAATGAGAAGACTACAAGTCACTAGATCCTGCTGATATCCTCGAGAGGCTAAATACTCATGAGTTCTAGCTTGATGAGAGGAGAGACCTCTATGGACAAGCTATGGAAGATCACACACACTGAAGGCCAAGGCAGTGTCCTGAAGGTGAGGATTTTGGTAGCAACCTTGGTGATCCTGAAGAACTAAGCCAGGAGCTAGCAATGCTCATGAGGAAATTCCAGAAGTTCTCATGACATGGTCGCTTTGGAAAATCTTCAAGAAGTGATGACATGAGATCTGATTCCTCATCCCGCGATTACAAGAAGAGGACTTATCACAAATGTAAGAAACCTGGTCACTAAATTACTAATTGTCCTCAGTGGGAGAAGGAATCAAAGAAGAAGTACAAGGATGACAGTTCTGATGACTCAAAGAAGAAGAAGAAATCTTCAAAGTCCTCATCTTCAAAATCTTCAGAGTCATCATCTCACAAGAAGAGCAGTTCCAAAAGGCTCGAGCATTTATTGGCAAGGAAATGGACTGTGAAGCCGAATCTGAGGAAAATGTGGAAGAGGAGGAATCTAAGGAGTCAGACCCTGGTGTGGCGAGCCTAGCCCTTGCTACTACTTACATCAGCAAGTCCATCTTCAATGCTGAAGAAATGACCTGTAGAACACTGCTGACAACATCGTCGATGACTACGCTCCCACCTATTGCTTCATGGCAAAAGGTGCCAAGGTACTCAAACATTCCCCATCTCAATCTAGTGAGGATGAATCCGATGACAATCTCAAACCTAGCTATTCCAATCTTGCTAAGATTGCTGTCAAACAACAAAAGGCTTTGGATAAGGTTCAAAATTTGCTAGAAAAAAGCGATGACCTGTTGGGTGAAGAATTGGATCGAACTCAAATTATGACTGATAATCTTCAGCGACTTCAGTCTAAGTTTGATAATCTTCAGAGTCATCATAACTCTCTCTTAGCCGATCATGAGAAGCTTTCTTATGAATTTCTTCAGAGAAAGCAAGATCTTGAAAAGTTAAGGGTGAGTTCTGAAGATCTTCAGAAGGAAAACGATTCATTGCTTTCTCAACATATCAGTTTCGCTCAGGAAGAATTCATTCCACCATGTTTAAAATGCATTGAGCGTGAATCTGCTAATTCCTCACCTAAATGTTCAAATGCTTCTATTGCCGCAAATTCTTCAACTATCTCTGTGGTCACAAATTCTTCATTTGAGGATACCACATGTATCACTGACGATAGTGCAGTGTTGAAGGAATTGTTTGTGATAGGCATATACAAAAGCCTCAAAGGGCATCAAACTCTTTGTGATGTGCTCAAAAAGTAGATCTTGAACATGAACCCTAGGAAAGACGGTATTGCCTTTCAGAGGAAACTCAATGCTAATGGGACCTATTGGAAACCTGAGCAGTATCCCAAAACTTCATGGGTTGCTGCGAAAGGACCTCCTGTAGATCCATCCACTTTATCTGGCTTTACTTGTGAATCTTCATGTTCCTCACATGAGTCATTTGACTCCAACTATAAACTATTCAAAAATCAAAATGGTGAAGTATTTGCACGATATGTTGGAACTAACTGCAGGAATGGTCCCCTTATGAAGAAAATATGGGTTCCCAAAAAGTGCCTTAAAAGTCTTTAGGCGAATGTCCTCATGACACCACCTGTGAAGAATAGGAACCCCAGATCAAATTCTTCATATGGATCAAAATCTTCATATGGATCCAAGTCCTCATATGGACCAAATTCTTCATTTGGATCAAATTCCTCATGTGGATCCAAATCCTCATATGAACATCATCGTGCTAACACTTCTATTTCACAGGGAAAGTCTAAAGGCTATGAATATGTGCATTATTCTTCAAATCATTATGTTCATAAGTTGTCGAAGAATTTCTCTGATTATTCATATGCTTACTCTAACCCCACTTTTGTAAAACGAAGTGCATTGGCTTCAATGCCAACTTTCTCTTACAGAGCTCGTAGAATGATGAACTCTTTGCCACCCCTCCAGTTGTGGGTGGTGAAGAAAAAGAATTAATCTCTTGTGCAGGGTCAGGTCTCCAGACGAACTTAATCGTATGAAGAATTTGCTGGAGACCTGAATATGCTTGAAAGGATGCAAGCTAATAATGAAGAAATTAATTACTCATTTCTCACGTCCTCATACTGCAATATCTGTTGTACTGCTTGATGAAATTCAATCTGATGAAATTGATGTCATATTCTTCATTGATGAAGTATATGGGTTCGTAAGTTGCACTAATTAATCTGCAGGATGAACAACCCAAAGCTATTGAGTGGGTCCTCGACAGTGGATGTACAAATCACATGACCGGTGACAGGAACTTATTGGTGGACACTTCTTTATCTCCATCTCTTATAAAGCATATCACCTATGCTGACAAAGGCAAAAGCAAGGTATTGGGTCTAGGTAGGGTTGCAATCTCAAAGGACAGACACATGGACAAAGTCATGCTTGTCGAGTCCTTAGGATTCAACCTCATGTCTATCTCAATGCTTTGTTATCTTGATATGGTTGTCGTCTTTGGCAAATATCGTTGTATTGTGCTAATGGAATCTGGCAATTCCATAGTCTTCGAAGGCTTTAGGAGAGGAGACTTGTATATTGTTGATTTCTCTGCATGACCACAGCCTGCCACATGTCTACTTCTAAAAGCTTCAGAAGGCTGGTTATGGCATCGATGACTTGGTCATGCTGGCATGAGAAACTTGCATACACTCGTGAAGAAGAAGCATATTATTGGCATTGAGGGTGTCAAATTCCTCAAAGATCATCTTTGTGGGGCTTGTGAGGCTGGAAAGATAACCAGAGCCAAGCACCCCTCGAAGACTATCATGTCCACCTCTCGTCCCTTTGAATTACTTCACATTGACCGGCCCTACTCATTATGCCACATTCACAAATGCTGCATCTCAATATGGCTTTGTCATTGTTGATGATTATTCTCGTTACACATGGGTGCATATCATCACTTACAAAACTGAAGTGCAGGAAGTCTTCAAACGATTTTCCTCAAGAGCAACTATGAACTTCGGTGTGAATATCAAGCATATCCGGAGTGATAATGGGACCAAGTTCAAGAATACTGGTCTTGATGACTACCTTGATGAACTTGGTATTATTCACGAATTGTCTGCCCCTTATACTCCTGAGCAGAATGGCGTCGTGGAGCGCAAGAACATGACTCTTGTTGAGTTGGCTTGCACTATGCTTGATGAATACAAGACACCTCCTTGTTTCTGGCCTGATGCTATTGATACTCTGCGCCACATCATCAACAGGGTATATGTTCACAAATTCATCAAAAAGACCTCCTATGAACTCCTCACTGACAAGAAACCCAATGTAAGTTATTTCAAAGTCTTCGGTGCTAAATGTTGGATTAGAGATCCGTATCACAATTCTAAATTTGCACCGAAAGCACATGAGGGCTTTAAGCTTGGTTATAGAAAGGACTTGCACACCTACAAAGTCTTCAACCCCTATCACCACAAGGTTGTTGAAACTATAGGTGTGCGGTTTGAGGAAACTAACAGCTTGCAAAGAGAGCACCTACCTCCTATGCTAGATGAAATGTCACCTGAGGAATCCATCAAGTTCAAGGCTACTGAGGATGTCATACCCACTGAAGAATTTGCTGAAGAATTCATTCTAGAATGTGAAGAAAATCATGCTGGTGCAACTGAAGAAATGGCTCTGAAGAAAATGCTGAGCCAAATCAAAGTCGTCAACCTGCTCATGCTCGTGTTGCAAATGAACTGCAGATTGAGAGAATCATCAATGACATCAATGCACCAGGTCCTCTCACACGCTCAAAAACATCACATTTGTCTAGCTTTTGTGGGCACTTTGCTTTTGTCTCTATCACAGAGCCCACCAAAGTTGATGAGGCATTTCTGGAGCCTGAGTGGATTCAAGCTATGCAAGAGGAATTACATCAATTTAAGCTCAACAACATTTGGGAGCTTGTCAAGCTACCAGACCAACGCAAACACAATATCATTGGCACAAAATGGATCTACCGCAACAAGCAAGAAAAATGGCCTTGTGGTGAGGAATAAGGCTCATCTTGTAGCTCAAGGCTACACACAGGTTGAAGGAATTGATTTCGATGAAACTTTTGGCTATTCGCATATTGCTTGCTTATGCTAACCATCATAATATCATCTTATATCAAATGGATGTGAAAAGTGCAGTCCTCAATGGTAAGCTTGAGGAAGAAGTATATGTTTCTCAACCACTAGGTTTTGAGGATCCAAAACTTCCAGACCATGTCTTCAAACTCAACAAGGCCCTCTATGGCCTCAAGCAAGCTCCTCGGGCGTGGTATGATACTTTGAAGGCATTCCTCATGAATAAAGGCTTCAAACCCGGTTCACATGACCCAACTCTTTTCACAAAACATATGATGATGAATTATTCATGTGCCAAATATATGTTGATGATATTATCTTTGGTTGTACTAACCAACATTATAGTGACGATTTTCCTATATGATGAGTGAAGAATATCAAATGTCTATGATTGGAGAATTGAAATTATTCTTAGGTCTACAAATTCGTCAACAACGCAATGACATCTTCATATGTCAAGAGAAATACCTCAAGGATGTGCTGAGGAAATTTGGCATGCAAGATTGCAAAGGCATCAAAATCCTTATGCCCACAAATGGCCATCTATTCACCGATGAAAATGGTAAAGACTTCGATCAAAAGGTATACCTATCCATGATTGGCTCTTTATTGTATCTATGTGCATCTAGGCCGGATATTATGCTTAGTGTTTGCATGTGTGCCAGATTTGAAGCTACACCGAAGGAATCTCACCACAAGGTTGTGAAGCATATTCTTCGATATCTAGCTCACACACCAACACTTAGATTATGGTATACCAAGGGCTTGGCTTTTGATCTAATTGGATATTCTGACTCTGACTATGCTGGTGATCGGGTGGATCGCAAGTCAACATCAGGCACATGTCATTTCCTCGGACGATCCTTTGTATGTTGGTCCTCGAAGAAGCAGAACTGCGTATCACTCTCTACTGCTAAAGCTGAGAATATTGCTGCTGGTTCTTGTTTGTGCTCAATTGCTATGGATGAAGCAAACCCTCAAGAACTATGGCATTAATGTGAAGAACGTGCCACTCTACTACAACAACGAGAGTGCCATCAAGATTTCTCACAACCTAGTTCAGCACTCGAAGACAAAGCACATCTAGATTCGTCATCATTTTCTTCGTGATCATGTGTTGAAAGGCAGCATCTCCATCGACCACGTGAAGACTGAAGATCGGCTGGCAGATATTTTCACAAAGCCCTTGGATGAGAAGAGATTTAGCAAGTTGCGGCGTGAGCTAAATATATTAGAATCTTCGAATTTCCTTTAAAAAGGACACACATCCTAACATTTACGCAAAATTGATGACTTAGATGTGCAACACAGGAAGTAACGTTTTTCTTCAATCAATGAAGACTAACCCTCTAAGTGGGAAGAAATCAATGAAGAATTTGATTCTCAGAACCCTATGACAATTGTATGCGGTGTCTGAAATCATCATTCTTATACGGTGGGTTACGCCACCAACCAAAGGTGAAAATCTTCAAATTTGTGTTTTTCCTCATTTTGTTGCAATTTCTTCAATTTTCAAATTCTTCAACTTTGCAATTTCCTCAGTCTTTCTGACTGGTGTTCTTCATTGCCTTTATATATATACCTACTAATAAATCAAGGTGCGTTTCGCCAATTTTTTCATCCGTTCACCGCCAAAAAGATTTTTTTTCTATCCGAGGTGGTACTAAATTCTTGTGCGTGTGTCTGCTAGAAAAAAGGCTTTTCCAGAATTTCGTATGTGGGCCACGCGCTGTGGCCCAGCAAAGCCAGCCCACCTACTTTTTTTTCCCAGGCAGCTGTGAAAATTGTATTTTCCGCATAGGGCGACAAATAGTCATAGCTTCACAAAGGACAACCAATAATGGGCTGGCCCATTTTGCATTGTTTTCGTGTTTTATTTTTATTTTTATTCTCCTTCCCCTATCTCTTTTTTCACTTCCAATTTTATTTTTTTATAGAATTTACTTCATAAATGCAAAATTCTAAAAAAAATCAGAAGTTTATAAAAATCAAATTATATAAAATTTTCATAATTCCAAAATTTTGTTGCTATTTCATAAAATATTCGGAACATGAAAAAAGTTTCCCATTTTTCCGAAAACCTTTATTGTTTTTCAAAATTGTTCGAGATTTCTAAGAAAATGGTAATTTAAAAATGCAACAAATTTGAAGAATATTCTTGTTTTAGTTAAATTTGCACAAATGAAATAAAATTAGATTGAATAATTCATGGGCCTTCTCTGGTGTACGATGACGTAGCAAAACTCAGAAATGGTTCACTATTCCTACAAAGAAACTTCATACCTTAAAATCTTCTCGATTGTCAGAAAAAGTAGATTGATTAATTCGTGGGCCTTCTCTGGTGTATGATGACGTAACAAAACTCTTAAATGCCTCGATCAATGAATGGAAAAATAGCGGATTGATTACTTCACACCCGGCGAAAACGAGAAGCTAAATGTTCCTTTTTCACGTGCGCACAGAGCTTTGCTTGCACATATAATATTCACTAACTTTAAATGCATACTAATTTTTCTCCGGTTGCACACACGGGCATAGGGCTGGACTATTCTGTTACTGGTAACAGAATATTATTCTGTTACCCTCTCGCCCTATATAGACTGCATCCTGTTTTTTACATCACCCGATCAACCCGAACCGGTATGAATGAAAAATGTCCCACGCCCTCCCTCCCGACCAACCCCCATCTCACCTTCTCCTGGTCGGCGCCGCCCACCCACCACATCCTCCCCGGCTCCCGGCGCCGTCTGCCACCCACCTGCACCCGGCTCCCGGCGCCACCGCCCCCACCTGCCCCCGGCTCCCGGCACCGCCCGCCCCCACCTGCCCCCGGCGATTGGCGCCGCCCGCCCCCACCTCCCTCCAGCTCCCGGCGCCACCCGCCCCCAGCTCCCCCCAGCACCCAGCTCCACCCGCCCCCACCTCCTCTCCGGATCCCAGCACTGCTCTGCCCCCACCTCCTCCCTCGTTCCCAGTGCCGTCCCCTGCTTCCACCCAATGCCGGTGCCTCCCCTGCTTCGACCCGCTGCCGGCGCCGCCCTCCTCCCCGCTCCCCCTGCCGGCGTGCCTCCCTGCTTCCAAACGCTACCGTTGCCCCCCTGCTTCAACGCGCAGCTGGCGGCCTCCCTGTTTCCACACTGTAGGACCTTGAAGTATGTCTAGAGGGGGGGTGATTAGACTACTTGACCAATAAAAACTTAACCTTTTCCCAATTTTAGAGTTTGGCAGATTTTAGCTACTTGAGGACATGTCAAGCAATCATTACACTATTCAAGCAAGCATGCAAAGAGTATATAGTCAGCGGAAATTAAAGCATGCAACTTGCAAGAAAGTAAAGGGAAGGGTTTGGAGGATTCAAACGCAATTGGAGACACGGATGTTTTTGGCACGGTTCCGATAGGTGGTGCTATCGTACATCCACGTTGATGGAGACTTCAACCCATGAAGGGTAACGGCTGCACGAGTCCATAGAGGGATCCACCCATGAAGGGTCCACGAAGAAGTAACCTTGTCTATCCCACCATGGCCGTCGCCAACGAAGGACTTGCCTCACTAGCGGTAGATCTTCACAAAGTAGGCGATCTCCTTGCCCTTACAAACTCCTTGGTTCAACTCCACAATCTTGTCGGAGGCTCCCAAGTGACACCTAGCCAATCTAGGAGACACCACTCTCCAAGAAGTAACAAATGGTGTGTTGATGATGAACTCCTTGCTCTTGTGCTTCAAATGATAGTCTCCCCAACACTCAACTCTCTCTCATAGGTTTTGGATCTGGTGGAAAGAAGATTTGAGTGGAAAGCAACTTGGGGAAGGCTAGAGATCAAGATTCATATGGTAGGAATGGAATATCTTGGCCTCAACACATGAGTAGGTGGTTCTCTCTCAGAAATGGTAAGTTGGAAGTGTAGGTTCATTCCGATGCTCTCTTAACGAATGAAGAGGAGGTGGAGGGGTATATATAGACTCCACAAAAAATCTAACCATTACACAAAATTTACCAAACTCGGTGGGACTGATTCAACAGACTCGGTCGGACCGATTTAGTAAACCTAGTGACCGTTAGTAATTTTCGGTGGTACTAACATGCATCTTGGCGAGACCGATTCGGTTACGGCTAGGGCATAATGTAATCTCGGTAAGACCGATTTGGTAATAAGCTTATCAGAGAGTTGGTCAGGTAAACTCGGTGGGACCAATTTGCTCTTTTCGGTGAGACCGAAATGTTACAAAAAGGAAACAGAGAGTTTACATTGCAATCTCGGTGGGACCGATCGCTCACTTCGGTTAGACCGAAACTTTACGAAGGGAAACAAAGAGATTACAACCCCATCTCGGTGAGACCGAGATCCCTATCGGTAAGACCGATTTGCTTAGGGTTTGTGGCAGTGGCTATGACTTTTGGAATCGGTGGCGCCGGATAGGAAGAATCAGTGTGACCGATTTTGGCTTTGGGTTTAGGTCATTTGTGGATGTGGGAAAGTAGTTGAGGGTTTTGGAGCATATCACAAAGCACATGAAGCAAGAGGCTCATTAAGCAACACCTCATCCCTCCTTGATAGTATTGGCTGTTCCTAGACTCAATGTGATCTTGGATCACTAAAATATAAAATGAAGAGTCTTGAGCTTTTGAGCTTGAGCCAATCCTTTGTCCTTAGTATTTTGAGGGATCCACTTTCATCATCCATGCCATGCCATTCATTGAGCTTTCCTGAAATAATAGTCTTGGAATAGCATTAGCTCAATGAGCTATATGTTGTTATGAATTACCAAAACCACCTAGGGATAGTTGCACTTTCAATCTCCCCCTTTTTGGTAATTGATGACAACATATAGATCAAAGCTTCGACAAATGGTAATAAGATTGAATAACATCGTCGCTTTGAGAAGTATGTGATAAGCAAGAACTCCCCCTAAATTTGTGCATAGTTTAAGATTTGCTTTGGACTGCAAATGCACAATGAATTAGGCTCATGGGTTACTCTTCCATGTCACATACATCTTGGTGGAGCGCTCAAAATAATAAACAATGAATACATGCACTCATCACCAAGCATAGTGAATGATCACATAAGATAGATAGGATAATATCATCAAACATGCATAAGTGTAGCTTATGATCAAACACATGATCATCACTGTCTCACAAGCATAGTATCTCAATCAATCAAAGCAAACAAGTCTAAAAAACCACCAAATAAAGCAAGAGAGAACAAAAGCAACACTCTCTCTCTCTCAAAGCCTATGATCTATACATTTTTCTCCCCCTTTGGCAACAAGTTACCAAAAAGTTCATAGAAAGTGCATAGTGCTAGATCGACTCTCAGGCTTGATCTTCTGGTGGTGGTGTCCTGATGACTCCAACGACGAAGGCTTCAGTTGAAGTAGAGGGTGCTGGAGTGGATGCTGGAGCTAGTTGCACTGGAACTGTAGGTGTTGTGGCTGGTGCTGAAGTTGTTGCTCTAGTGTCTGTCACTGGCACTGCAACTGACCTCTGGGCTCTGGGCACTCTGGCAAACACATTAGTTGTTGTCTTTCCCTGCTTCTCCTGCATGTCCTCCTGCAGCTGCTCCACAACTGACTGAATCTCAGTTACTTTGACATCAAGGTCATGGAATTTGAGTTACATGATTCTCTCAAGGCTCTCCTGATTCTGAATGAGGGTGGCCTGTCCCTTCTCAATCCTTAGTGTAGATGCTATAAAGTAACCAAGCTATTCCTGTTTGGTCTTCAAGAAATATTCAGATGCCTCCTCTTGAGTTGGCATCCTGGCAGCCTTCTCCTTCTTTGCCTTCTCCTTCTTCTCTTGAGCTTGAACTGATGTTGGATCATTCTCATTCATGACAACTACATTGTCCTCAAAGTCTGGATAAAGTGGAAAATGTTCCTTATCCAACAGATATTTCCCTGTGCCCATCTTTGAGTTGATCAATTCCTGAATCTGAGGTGAAATCCACAACTCCTCTTCTAATCTGCTGCAGTCCTCTTAATTGTTTCAATCATCAGGCTCATGACTTTGAACTTCTGTGGCACATCAAACACATGCAACATGCTGATGGCATGCCCTCTGATCATGTTGGTCACCAGACTTGGGCAATAGAGTATGCCTCAAAATCCAATTGATGGTTGGCAACCCTGACAGCAGAAAGTGAACTGATCCAAACTTGTGAGTCTCAATTGCCTTGTCTGGGATTTCCTTGTACATGTGAGCCATTGAATTGTGATCCATCTTCTTCTTTGCATAGATATCCAGATCATCCTCATTTCCCTTTGGGGCATTGATCAGACTTGCCCATTCTTCAACAGTTGACTGGTACCTTGTATCTTCAGACATCCAAACAATTCTTCCATCTGGGTAAAAGTGTGCTGTGGAGTAAAATTGCATGATAAGTTCATCATTCCAGTGGGTGAACTTCTGTCAAACAAAATCAGCAACTCCACAAGCAACAAATCTCTCTTGCACTCCTGGATAGTGCTCTTCATTGTCCTTGATGTAGGTCCAGTCGACCCACCTCATGTCACAAACTATGGGCTGCTTATCCAACATAATTGTCTCATAGAAGTCCTGTTGTTCCTTTGTGTGGAACCTGTAGTCAACAGCAGTTCTTCTCCTTGATGCATATGGATCTTCCATCCTCCACAGTCTCAGCCCTGAATCCTTCCTGATCCTCATGTCCTCAGCCACAGGATGGGCATCATTGTGGTCTGGTATCTTAGGCTTGAGCTTTATTAGGACTTGACCTTCTTCATCTTCTTCTTCAGCAACATTGGGCACTGGGCCTTGTTCTTCTCAGCAGCTGGAATACTTCTAGTATTCCTCTTTGGAACTTGCTTGGCCTTGGAGGCAGCTTTGGGTGCTTCTTTGGGCTTAGATGTTGCAGCCCCTGATCTGATTGCATCATCCATAAGCTTAGGTGCCTTAGGTGCTGGTGCAACATCCTCTTCCTCTTCAGCATCCCTTCTCATAGAGGTCTTTCCAAGGACATTGGCAGTTGTGGTCCTTGCTCTCTTCTTCTTCTTGTCCTGAGCACCTTCATCCTCTGATTCAATTGTGAATTTCATAGTCTCTCCAGTGGGGACTTTCTGAGGTTTGGAAGAAGTGACTTTCTTCTTAGGTGCCTCTTTGGGATCTGTTTGAGCTGGCACTTGAGTGGACTTTCTGGCTTTAGGCATTGGTGTCCTCTTGGCAGGAACTTTCTTCTTTAGTCCAGGCTTAGTGCTTTGTGCAAAGCCATATTCTTTATTGAGCACCACTTTCTTGGAAGTAGCCTCATCTTCCTCAGCTTTGTAATCTTCATCCTCTGAATCTGAGGTTCTTTTCCTCCTTTGCCTAGTAGCAGCCTTAGGCAGATTGCTAGGAGTACTTCTGCTCCCTTCATCTGTAGTTGAGGGACTAGTGCCCTCACTCAAGGCCATCTGCTCTTCTGACCTGTTCTGGCTGTCACTCTGGTCTGACACACTACAAAAAGCTGACTGCTGACCCTGTGAAGAGTTATAGATGAGATAGAATAGATGAGCATCACAAAATGCAGAGATTTTTGCAAAAGAATGGTTCAAAAATTCAGTTTTAGTTTTCCACAGAAAGCATTTCGGATCAAACGATTTCAAACTCGGTGATACCGAAGCAGTTTTGGAACCTAAACTGATGAACTCGGTTGGACCGAGTCATAGTTCGGTGGCACCGAGACTGCTAGGGTTTCACAGAATCCTCAAATTGGTCGCATCGATTAGTAATTCTCGGTCAGGCCGAGAGTCACTAGTGCAATGGCATAAGCCAAATTGGTGAGACCGAGTTTTTCAACTCGGTGGGTCCGAGATGGTTTCAGCGGAAACCTAACCCTGAAAATTTGAATCTCATCTAATCTACGGATTACTTTGGCTGGATAGAAGTGTTTTAATCGTGGCAAGAATCCATAAGAATACAATGTGCTAGGAATCAGACATGGATAGCACAAAGATTGAGTCCATACCCTAACTTGGCGGTGGACTCGCTACGGCGGCAACAGCGGGGGCAAAATCCGTTGACGGCGGCGGAGACCAGCTACTGGAGGCTGCTGGCGATGAGGTGACGATCCGAAGACCTCCAATGGCAGAGCGAGCTATTGCGAGGGCGAAGGGTTTCGGAGAAATTTCCAAAATTTTGCCCGTGACTATATATAGCCCGACCCAGTCGGTGTGACTGAGTGGAACAACTCGGTGGCACCGAGATGCATAACTGTGTACAGTTACAGCAAATCGGTGTGACCGAAAAGTTCAAATCGGTTGCACCGAGATTGAAAACTCAGATCAACTTAATGATCTCGGTAGGACCGAAATGGAGGAATCGGTCAAACCGAGAGTCACAAAGAGGTTTTGGAAGTTTAAGTCTATGACGAATCAGGGACTCCAAGTGCTCCTCACACAGAGTGGTTCGAATCTGACTTGATCAAATTTTGTGATGTAGCATGAATAGAGTTTGAGATGAGAAAAACATAGATATCTAAAGAAGGTTCTTAGGCATTCTTTTCCATCCACTTGGCAAGAAGAAAAACCAAACAATCAAAACAACAAGTGGATGTCCTTGAATGAGTAAAATTTGCACCAACATGCTCACACAGTAAGATGGCAAATGAAATATGTGGCAAAGCATGCACAACCAATTCTAGCATTTATCAAACAATTGGCGATGACTAGGTCATCTATATATGAGTATATTGACTTAGGAGTCAAATGAGAACATTTGATCATAGGTCATACTCATCGTTTAAGCTCAAGTGGGGTTACCACTTTTACATAATGCATTGATTTGTTCACACCATTAGAGTTGCTTTGACTCAATTCTTAGAGTTAAGCTCCCCCTAGATGTGAGATCCCCCTTAGAGGGATGAACTAACCTTGGGTTTTGTCGATGATGACTTCATGTAGGTGTTGAAGATGTAGATGCTCAATGTTGATGTAGATCATTTGGAGCAATCCTTTGGAGTGAGTTGCACTTTCAACTTACCTACATGGGTTAGTCCCACAAGGAACAAACAAGAATATCCATAGACATAGAGTGATGCACACACAAGATGATGTCCATGAATCATTAGGTTACCTTGTCCCTTGCCTTACCAACATGAGGGTTTGTGACTCCTTGAACTAGTGCAAGATGTGGAAGTTGATTGCACTTGTTCTTGCCATAATGATATGAGTGAAGAATGTTGGCGGAGTCACCCTCAAGAACTCTCTAGTTCTTCTTCTTCGGGATCCACATCATCTTGATGGGAATCCTTGGAGTTGTAGTTGTACTTGATGAAGTAGAACTTGACGTAGTCTTGGGAACCCACTTGAACGAGGCTTTAGGTGCTTCTTCAAATGCATCAATCTCTTCTTGAAGCTTGTCCTTGCCTTTGTTCTTGTGGTCTTGTGGTGGAAGATCATCTTGAGCTTGTGTTCCCTTGAAGGAAGTAGGATCATACTTCTCTTGTTGAGGAACAAACTTCGTCTTGGGGTATTGATCTTCTTCCCACTCAACTCCATTGGCATTGAACTTTCGTTCAAAACCAACACCTTGATTCTTCCGGTGCCTTCCTTGCTTGCGTACAATTTCCTCGAATTGCTTACTCCCGGCAAGGCTCTTGTAAACACCTTTCTCTATAATTCCCTTCAATAAGCTATTTTCTTGCTCAAGTGTAACTTGGCTAAGAGAATCATTAGTGGAATCAAGAGAACTACTAGAAGCAACAATATTGGATTTGACATTATTATTGTTACTACTAGAGGAAGTATCTTTCTTGTACTTGTTACTAGACTTGACTTGAGGCATGTAAGTAGATAAGAGTAAACGCTTGGCAATGTAAGAAGAACTTTTCTTGCGGAGATCATCATTGATTGCTTTTAAGAACTCATGCTCTTGCTCAAGATTGAGCTTTTCAAAGCGTAACTTCTCATGAGCCCTTAAAAGTTCTCGATGATCTTCGTAGATAGTTTCATGAGCTAACTTAAGAGTGTTTAGTTCTTTAGTTAGAAGCTCAATCTTCTCCTTATCATTGTCATTCTTTTATCTTGATTAGCATGAATAATTGACGTTTCATCATAGTATTCATCACTAGAGTTGTCAACAAGTAAATCATCATCCACAAGCAAGTCATCTTCATCACTATTGAAATCAACATACTCAGGATGTGTTACCTTTGGACCTTTGGCCATGAAGCATCTTCCAACACCTTCATTTGGTGAATCAAATATGTCGTAGGAGTTGGTTGACACAAGTGCTAGACCGGCAACACCTTCATCTTGAGTATATTCGGAGTCGGAGTGATAGCTTCTCTCGGAGTGATTGTCGGAGTCGGAGCCGGATACCCATTCACCAACATGAGCTTGATGTCTTCGTTTTGTGTAGCTCCTTGATGACTTGTCCTTCCTTTCCGAATCCTTGCTTCTCCGTGAGGGTCTTCGTTCATAACGATCATCTCTACTCCTCCTCTCTCTTGGTGGTGATTCTTCTCTTTTGCTCCTTCTTCTTGGAGAATCTTCTCTTCTTTTGTAGGGTGCCGTACACTCATTGGAATAGTGTCCGGGTCTCCCACAATTGTAGCAATTGCGCTCTCGACTAGAAGATCTCTTGTCATTGTAAGACCTTGACTTGGAGCTTCTTTCTTTGCTTCTACTCTTGTAGAATTTGTTGAAGTTCTTCACCATTAAGCTCAATTCTTCATTGAAGGTTTGTTTCTCACTTGATGATGTGGGGGCTTCACTTGAGGCTTTGTAAGCACCACTTGACTTGTTGTGAAGTTCCTCCTTATCCTTGAGTGACATCTCATGAGCAACAATTCTTCCAATGACTTCCGTTGGCTTGAGATCTTTGTAGTTTGGCATCATTTGAATCAATGTGCACACGGTATCATACTTTCCATCCAATGCTCTTAGGATCTTCTTGATGATGAATTTGTCGGTCATCTCTTCACTCCCTAAGCCGGCAATCTCATTTGTGATAAGAGCAAGCCTAGAGTACATTTCAGCGACACCTTCACCATCCTTCATTTTGAACTTGTCAAGCTGACTTTGGAGCACATCCAACTTGGATTCCTTGACGGACTCGGTACCTTCATGCATATCAATCAAAGTATCCCAAATTTCCTTTGCATTCTCAAGACGGCTGATTTTGTTGAATTCTTCGGGGCACAATCCGTTGAAGATGATATCACAAGCTTGAGCGTTGTATTGCAGCATCTTCAATTCTTCCGCATTAGCTTCACGGTTCGGTTCTCTCCCATCGAAAAATTCACCTTGCAAGCCAATACAAATAATTGCCCAAACGGCGGGGTTATGTCCAAGAATATGCATTTTCATCTTATGCTTCCAACTAGCAAAATTAGTACCATCAAAGTAAGGACCTCTACGGTGATAATTTCCCTCGCTAGACGCCATACTCTCCTAGGTTGTGAAACCAAGGCTATGACCACCAAAAGCTATGGAAATCAAAGCAAATGGAGACCAAGGCTCTGATACCACTTGTAGGACCTTGAAGTATGTCTAGAGGGGGGGTGATTAGACTACTTGACCAATAAAAACTTAACCTTTTCCCAATTTTAGAGTTTGGCAGATTTTAGCTACTTTAGGACAAGTTAAGCAATCATCACACTATTCAAGCAAGCATGCAAAGAGTATATAGGCAGCGGAAATTAAAGCATGCAACTTGCAAGAAAGTAAAGGGAAGGGTTTGGAGGATTCAAACGCAATTGGAGACACGGATTTTTTTGCCGTGGTTCCGATAGGTGGTGCTATCGTACATCCACGTTGATGGAGACTTCAACCCACGAAGGGTAACGGCTGCGCGAGTCCACGGAGGGCTCCATCCACGAAGGGTCCACGAAGAAGCAACCTTGTCTATCCCACCATGGCCGTCGCCCATGAAGGACTTGCCTCACTAGCGGTAGATATTCACGAAGTAGGCAATCTCCTTGCCCTTACAAACTCCTTGGTTTAACTCCACAATCTTGTCGGAGTCTCCCAAGTGACACCTAGCCAATCTAGGAGACACCACTCTCTAAGAAGCAACAAATGGTGCGTTGATGATGAACTCCTTGCTCTTGTGCTTCAAATGATAGTCTCCCCAACACTCAACTCTCTCTCTCATAGGTTTTGGATCTGGTGGAAAGAAGATTTGAGTGGAAAGCACCTTGGGGAAGGCTAGAGATCAAGATTCATATGGTAGGATTGGAATATCTTGGCCTCAACACATGAGTAGGTGGTTCTCTCTCAAAAACGGTAAGTTGGAAGTGTAGGTTCGTTCTGATGGATCTCTTCACGAATTAAGAGGAGGTGGAGGGGTATATATAGCCTCCACACAAAATCTAACCATTACACAAAATTTACCAAACTCGGTGGGACCGATTCAACAGACTCGGTCGGACCGATTTAGTAAACCTAGTGACTGTTAGTGATTTTCGGTGGGACTGACATGCATCTCGGTGAGACCGATTCAGTTAGGGTTAGGGCGTAACGTAATCTCGGTAAGACCGATTACACAAACTAGGTAAGACTGATTTGGTAATAGGCTTTCCAGAGAGTTGGTCAGGTAAACTCGGTGGGACCGATTTGCTCTTTTCGGTGAGACCAAAATGTTACAAAAAGGAAACAGAGAGTTTACATTGAAATCTCGGTGGGACCGATCGCTCACTTCGGTTAGACCGAAACGTTACGAAGGGAAACAGAGAGATTACAACCCCATCTCGGTGAGACCGAGATCCCTATCGGTAAGACCAATTTGCTTAGGGTTTGTGGTAGTGGCTATGACTTTTGGAATTGGTGGCGCCAGATAGGAAGAAGCGGTGTGACCAATTTTGGCTTTGGGTTTAGGTCATTTGTGGATGTGGGAAAGTAGTTGAGGGTTTTGGAGCATATCACAAAGCACATGAAGAAAGAGGCTCATTAAGCAACACCTCATCCCTCCTTGATAGTATTAGCTTTTCCTATAGACTCAATGTGATATTGGATCACTAAAATATAAAATGAAGAGTCTTGAGCTTTTGAGCTTGAGCCAATCCTTTGTCCTTAGTATTTTGAGGGATCCACTTTCATCATCCATGCCGTGCCTTTCATTGAGCTTTCCTGAAATAATAGTCTTGGAATAGCATTAGCTCAATGAGCTATATGTTCTTATGAATTACCAAAACCACCTAGGGACAGTTGCACTTTCACACGCGCTGCCGGTGGCCCCCTGCATCCAGTTGCTGCCATCGGGAGCCATCCCAGCGCCACCAATCGCCGCGACCAGTCGTCCCTACCGCAGTGTGCCCGGCCTTCTCTCTCCTCCTACTACCTCCTAGCGCCGCGCGCCGTGCCAAGCACACCGTGGCTGCTTCGTCCTCTTGCTTACTCCCGCATGAGGCACACTGTGCTGAGCACGCACTCGGCCGCCCCCACCTCCGGTAAATCAACACACTCAGTTCAGTTTGTTTTTTCAATTCAGTTCAATTCTAAAAAAACTTCCCTCCATCTCTATATCTTGCGTGAACTGATAGCTGAGACTTGATGAACTCTGTCCATTTCGACTCTTGAACTGATAGCTGATGGTTTTATGAACTAGAAAAAGAAGTTTTTGTTTCATCTTTGACTCTTGTTCTCTGATCTTTCACAGTCAAAATGACTTGCATGTGCAGATGCTACTTGCTGATTGCTACATGACGCAACCATTTTTTGTCTTGACTTTGCATCTTTGTGACATGAATTTGCTATGAGAAAAAACAAGATCAAAACAGAAAACTAAAATTAGTACCTTTGTGCTTGCTAGGCGTTTGTTTATGTCTCTTAAGAACCAAACAAAACTAGTAACATCCCTATATAGGGCCATGAGTATGCTTTTAGGTTTGTTGATATGTCTCGAGGACAAAAATACATCCTTTTCAGTGCACCTTCATATGCATTTTCAGTTCATTTTATAGGTCAAGGACAAGTAAATTTAGTGGCATTGCTAAAATCACATAATAGTTGGTACGTGTGCAGAAATATCGTTAGTGCGAGTTTCAAAATTCTGTAACTTCAGATATATCACCTATATAAGTAATGATTTGCAGCGAGTTTCTTCAAAATTCTGTGAAGCTTAGATATATCACCTAAATATCGTTAGTGCAAGTTTCAAAATTCTGTAAGTTCCTATATATCATTAAAAAAATAGTTGAGTCACCATCTGCTTTATATTCATGTTCTCTGCAGCACAAGCAGCAATGGGGCTGACTGAGGGTGATCCCCGAACCATTTCATCAAAGGCCATTGTTTCCATAATGCTAATGCTACTAGAAAGGAGCTAGAGGCCATGAAGCCTCTTAGCTTCTCCAATTAGCATGTTTGGCCAGTCCTGAAGCGCCTTCTCAATCTCTTCGACGATAACTAGGCACCCATCAAGGACGAGATCTACCGCATCCTTGTTGACACCATACTGGATGGCGAAAGCAATGAACCAATACCTACCACTACCCATCATGTAAAAAATGCTACTTCCGTTTGTTTGTAGCCTTCCTTAATTACCACTTGATGCTCAACCCTCCCCGCCTCCTGTGCAGTACAATGCCACCCTTCTACAAGGTTCAAAGACCTTATACTGAGAAGGAAAAGGAGATGCTACGGTCAGCAGCTTCCTCTACCATCACGGTATGGTGTGTATCCCTTGTTCATCCTCTGCCATTCATTTTAGTAACTAGCAGTAGCATAACCCCACCTGCACATTTTTTCGTAAGTTCTACAAAATTTAGAGCTTTAGTCCAACTATGTTGCTTCTGCGATTATCCGTACAAAGAAAATCACACTAAAGATTGTTTTGTTCTATGAACATAAACACATTGTTCACAAGGTTAGCCCTTTATGTTCAATTACTAACTTAGGTACTTGCCATTTCTTAATGTGCGTCATTTTAGGTTAATATCTTGTATGATCCATTTGGCAGAAAAGATTCACATGATTTGTGAAGCTTATATACAACACTTCTGTAAATAAAATCATTTTTGCATGTCAATGGTTGAGGTGCAAAAAAGTAAATGTACATATATACAGGGGAGGTTCACCCCAAATTAAATAGTTCACTTTGGTTAAAAAATGTTTTATAGAGAAATCAATAACTATGGTCTAAAAAAATCAATAACATTGCTAGTGCATTCAGAATTGCACATTTTTAAAAAACTGAAGTTCCTGTTTCAGGATTATGTAAGTCCAAAAATATTGGATGATGTGTGTGCCGTAGTTATCTGAACTTCAATTCTGACTAATATTCCATTATAGTACTACTTCTTGCTGCCACTATTTTTATCATGATTTTGTGTGTGCACCCAAGAGTGTTTTTGTTTCTCTAGGTCATCTGCTCAACAACAGAAGCATGTATCGCTCAGTACATGTATTACTAATGGGAAGGTTAAAAAACCAGTACTCAACAAGTTCAATGTTGATGGTATTGTGCACATGCAAATTAGAACAATAGTATTGTTGAACAATTCCTAGTCCTCAACTTCGGTGACATCCCTCCATCCTGCACTGCCGCCTCCCCACCTTGCATAACCTTGCCACCGTCCTACACTCCTTGTTATGTCCTTGGCCACCCTCGCGCCACCGTAGCACTCAGGCCGTTCATCCCCGGCACCACAGTACGTTCACTGCTGACACCCGAGGTCGTTCAACGATGCAACAACGAAGTTGGCCTTCCCCCTTACCCTTTTCATGTAGCATATTCTGCAAAAATATCAGACACTCTCAACTAAATGGGAAGTGTGTCCCACAACTGCAGTATAACCACTGCAGGAGTTCGAAAATCTCAACAAATAGAGCTCAAACCAATGTTCAAGAACTGCTTCCTTCATAAATTAGTTTTCTTTTGGTTAATTCGTTGTTCTGGACAATATAGATGTACATTCTTGTGTAGTACATGTGCGTATTGTATATATTGGTTTTAAGTTCTGAATAAGATATAACAAAAAAGTTCATAAAAAACCCGGAACACTCTAGTTTTGGAATCTAAGAGTTCAGGAAAAATGATCCAAAATGAACATCGGGAGAGTTTGAAAAATACATCATGAACAAGGATTTATTTTATGCTCACTAGTCCGGTTATAACTACAAAAGTTGATATCTGTACTTATTCATCCTATCACTCGATAGCTCTATGGCTGTTATGATGTGACTTGTCATGTAATCACTCTTGGTGTTATTCCACAAATAATGAAGGGAATGCTAAAAGGAGGGTATGTTTTCCAAGCTGACATCTGCAAGACCTCATTAGGACAGGCAAAAATGCAGAAAATAAGTTCTGACCCTGAAAACTGGTAAGTTCGAAGAAACAAATTCAGTGTTATACATGCTCTGTACTAGAACTCTAGGTTGACTACATTTTTCTGAAGCTCTAGTGGACCTTATGATTGCAGCAGAGTTGGACGCGCCACCCCCACCTTCTGGTGCCGCACCGCCCCCACCTCCCGGCCACACACCACCCCACCTCCCGGCCACGCACCGCCCCACGCCTCCTAACTGACGCCCGCCCCATACTCCGCCTGGCCAAGCGCCACCGCGCCACCGGCCTGCTCACCGACGAGGCCCTCCTCCCCCACTGCCGCCATGGCCGTTCGACGCCATCACTGCAGGCCGTTCTACACCACCACCGCATGTCGTTCATCGCAGCAGCACCCTGGATCCGCACCGACTCCCTTTCCTAGCTGCTGCCGCTGACTGGCTCCCTCCCCTAGAGCGTCGTTGCGGCCCCAGCCCCATTTCCTTGCTGTGGCACAGCACAATCGACTGCGCCCTTCCCCATCTTCCCCTAGTGCCTTGTGGTGGAATCCAAGGGAGGGCCAGGCCGTTCATAGCCGCCAGCCCCTCAGTCCGTTCAGCACCGCCAACCAAGGCTGTTCAACGAGGGGTCGTTCAAAAGCAGCGGTCAGAAGCTTTCCTCTCGTTTCCTTCCGCCTCTTTAACAATTTTTTCAATTTTGGGGACTAGTTGAGTGCATTTCAACTAGTCACCCTGTCCGCGGATCCCTGCGGCGCAACATTGAGGTCATGAAGGTCGCCACCTCCCGCGGCCATGGCGAACACCTCCGCCGCTGGGCTAGATCTAGCGCCGCCCCCCTCACCTGCCCTCTCCCTCTAGCAACTCTACTAGCACGCTTGAAGCTCCCTTCGGCGAGCAGCTCCGTGCCACACGATAGTCCCCCCCACGCCCACGGTCCTCTGCATCCAGCACCTGGTTTCTCTTCATTATGACATTCAATTGCGGTTCAACAAAAATAACAGTAGCATTACATACATCTCTTTTCTCTCTATTGCTCTTTTCTCTCACTAATTTGTTCTCTCTGTACTGCAGCACGAGGCAGGTTGGACGGACTGCAAGAAAAAAAGCTCAGTTCTACAGATAGCCCCCGCCGCCCACATGGATTACTTCCTCCGGTCCTCATCCAGGTATGGGGCTCACATCAGTCCAACTATTCCTCCCTTATCCGTCCGAGCTCGTCCTGCCATGCTCCTTCACGTACGAGCTTTTGCCGGCACTGGTGCACGCCACCACACGTTCAAAGAGTGTATTGGAAAAAGTTCATTGAAAAAGTTTGGTTTCATTTGAAAATATGTGATTTTTGGTTGGAAAATCATTGAGGAATAGTTCACTTTTGCTAACTCCTGCAGTTCTCTGGTTGGAAAATTAATGGTTCAATTTGCTGAGTCCTTTGGTCTACAAATTTATTTCTGTTTGTATGTAAGTGGCCTAGTCAACAGAAAAAAGCGAGCAGTTCTGTTCAAGGGAGTTCAAAAATTAACATACAATAAGTTCTTGATTATTTGGGTTATTTTGTATGATTTAATTTTTGCAGAATCTTGGTGTCATTTTGCCTTGCAGATAAAATTCTTACTGAGTGTACTGGGTCCCTACTGGCTGTAGCAGCTTACTTTCAAAAACTGAACCTTATTGTCTCCAGATTAGCATAGAAACAAGTTATTACTTTCTTGGTTAAAAGAAGTGTATACATTTTACTATTTATAGATTTAGATTGTCGGAACAAGTTCTCATACACACCTTTTGGCTCTGTTACAACTTGCTAAAAGGGTTAGAATGTTATTGGTGTTGCAAAAATATCAGACGCTCTCAACTGAATAAGAAGTGTGTAGCGCAAGTTCAGGTATAACTACTGCAAGAGTTCAAAAATCTCAATGAACAAAGCTCTAACCAAAGTTCAAGAATTGTTTCCTTCGTAAATTAGTTTTCTTTTGGTTAATTTGTTGTTCTGGGCAGTACAGATGTAGAATCTCGTGTAGTACATGTGTGTATTGTACATTGTATATTGTTATCACTTACCATAGCATCATGGACAGTAATAAGAGAGATACATAGAGTTATTCTATTAATCAACTTGCTAGCAACACTAGATACATTTCATTGTTGCAAAAATGTGATATATGTAATATATTTGGTGCAATTTATGAATGATTTGATTTCGATTTTGAGCTATCATGCAACTTAATTAAAAACATGCATTTTAGTTCAAACACTAAGTTTTGTACCACAGAGTTCATGTTTTAAAAGTTTTTATAAATTCCAAACTAGTCTGTGTAAATTCCCATGGAGTGGGTGGGTGTGTTGAGCGGCTACTGAACTTGTGCTGCTGCTGCTTTTGGACTGCCTAGGAAGCACATCATTATAGAAGGCAAAAATCTGTAACCTATATAACTCTTGTTTGTTCTGACTTCTTGTTTCACTACAGCGGCTAAATCCCGGCACACTTGATAGTTGAAACTTACACATGGCCTGCGACCAACTGCGCCGCCTCTATAAGCTCCTCGGGAATGACTTGGTAGTAGCTGGGATCCCCTTACAGCGGCAAAATCCCGACGCACCCAGCCGCCGCTCGTGATCCCTGCTCCTTCAGCTCGACTTCGCCGGTGCCGTCAGTCCACGGGAGTAGGAGCATCATGCCCGGCAACAAACAAGAACAGAAGGTATGTTCTCGGAAATTTAAAATTCCGTATACATTTGCTGAAGTTACCTTATACTCCCATCAATCTTATGATTTAGAATAAATTTCAGTCATGATTTAGACTTTATTTTTGCAATGAATAAGTTCACTATCTCAGTACAATTAGTTGACCATCTCAGTACAACTATTATTGGGTGTGCCAAAACTAGATGCAAGTCTAAGGTAACTTCAGCAAATGTTTACAAAATTAATGTGTAAACCGGTACATGCTCCTTGTTGATAAAATCTAGCCCATTCAAAGTAGTCATGATTGGACTAGGATGCTATGTTTTATCGTTATCTAACAGTGCATACATCGTTATCTAAGTGCAGTACATCATTATCTTACAGTGCAGATCTTACAGTGTAGTACAGTAAATCATGATCTAACATTTTTACAGGAACTGCACGCTATATACAGAATTTCTACAGAAACTACTGCAGATACATGACTTATGAGGGTACCAGAGGCTACTACACCTCCACATTAATGACAGCCTGCAACTTACTTGCTTCCAACACACTAGTAACACATTCTAAGGTTCGTAATCGGCTACTTCAGAGAGCTATTTCTATTCTGTGGTTAAAGGTCCTCATTTTGTTGATGGTGGCATCTTACAAAGAAAAGGTAACCTGCTTTTACTTATTATTCTTGTACTTTGCCCTTCAAATACGGAAGTAGTATCAATGTCAATAAGCATTTTCATAACTTCTCTTATTGTCGGTCCCTCAGAAGGTGCTTGAATAATTCAAGCAATGGCAAATGTTAAGGACCTTTATTACAACTTTTGATCCATAGTTGCTAACTTTTAGATCACAAACCGCTGTAGTATTTCGGTCCGAACATTGGGATCAAACCCATTTTGATCATGACATGATAAAAAATGGAATGGTGGGAAGTAGCAGGTCCAGTTTCTAGTAAATGGGATCGTGGGCCGATGCATAATAGTCCTATCCTATAATCTACAGTTTTCAGGATAAACGGGATCAAATGGCTTCTTCCCCATACCATGCTCGACTTTATGCCTAGGAAAACCCCTTTTATTCCTCCCAGGCACAACCACGACATCCTTTTCAGTACAAATTGACCGCTGACTACGGTCCAAGTTCAGCAAATATTTTTTTATTTCGGTCCAACCTGGCCGTCCCAAGCAATTCACCGTCGCAGCTACTAGGCCGATTGTGTCGAGCCTCTGCCACAGCCGGTGGGGCTCCATTGCCATACTGCCCATACCGTTCACCGCCACCACATCGGATCGTTCAATGACACAACCCGAAGCAGTTCAATGCCACGGCTCGGGAGGCACACACTTCGCCCCTCCATCCCCGGAGAGCAGTACATCTCCTTGTGCGCGAGCAGTCCTTTGCCGATGTACACTGCTGCTCTAAGCTCTTTGGCCACTTCTCCAATATGTCCAGCACCGTCCCCAGTCCAACCCCGTGGCATCCCGACGGTCGAGTTCATGCCGAGCAGCAGTCCACGACCGTCAGCTCCTATTTCCACTATAGTGGTTGGGTTGTCGTTTTCCTCATCCTTCCCGGTGCGCGACAACCCAGCCCACATGCTGCTGCCGTTCGCCACCCCAAAATAGCTTTGTCTATGTAAATGCTACTAAATCAGTGGTTTGATTCAGCAGCCTCCTTCAGTTCAAACACATGAACTAAAGTAATAAGAGAAGAACAATATACTGAAGAACAATGTACTGAGTTTTCTGTTAACCAGCGAAGAAAAATATACTGAAATTACAGGGGATAACACAATGCAGTGCTAGTCACTATCATTAGTACTTAATGTGAGTCAAAAAAGAAGTGTTGGACAATGGTTCGTTGTTAATTAGTGACCAGAACTAGTGTACTTTGGATTATACTAGTGCAAATGTAGCCTCAAATTCCTAGTACGTGTGAACATGCACACATCTGACAGAAAATGGGTTCATGAGAAAATGAGGTTCTTATGATCATGTTTATTATTAACTTATTCAGAAGAAATGCTATTAAGTTATATCATTAGTGAAAACACAATTAACTTATTAAAAAATAATTGTATCAGTTCTGACTCGAGAGGGTGTAAGTGCAGAAGAAAAAATTGGTGGCTGTAAAGGGTCATCGATTGAAAAGGTTATAAGTTCACCACGACGTCTCAGATAAGTTCGTGAAAAAGATCAAACAAAAAAGAAACCCCAAATGGGAATTCGAATGGTAAAAGTTCAAGTCAAAAATTTCTACTTGGCCTAGATAGCTCATATATACTTCAATCTTGTAATTTAAAAGGTCAAGTCACAAGTTCGGAGATGATTGTTTGCAACTAGTTTGCTTTGATGATTCTGTAATTGCATCAGGCCATTAGAGAAAATGGCTCTAGTAGTTCATTATTTATTTCAATTCATGAAATTGATACAGTGCGCCGCCCCCGCCCGCAATGTCGTTGTTGCTTGCTAGCTGCCGGTGGTTCGTGTGCCCTGGTCGCTGCTGCTATAGGGTAAGGTGAGTGAGACAGAGATTACTTAGAGGGATTTCCTGCTGCTGTTGTTCCTTGTATTGATAGAGGATTGTCGAATCTAAAGCCAGTTGCACCTTCGCATCCTATGCACTGTCACATATGAGTTGGTGCTCGTGCAGTAGTGTTCTAATTAGCAAAAGAACAATGAGAAGGGAAAGAAGATGGTGGTTAAATATTAAGTAAATAAGAACTGATAGAATGGGGATAACATAAAACAATGTGTGACTGAAAGAAACTAAATATTTTGGTGCGAAACATTGTTGCTTTTCTCTGGTGCTGTAGTTCAATTTACTACAACCGTTCTGCTTGTAATAGCATCTTCTGCAGGAAGTTCGAGATGGGAACACTTGTTTCAAACGCTCTCCTCCCATTCGCGATGCTGCCAACAAGGAAAACCTCTGGGAAGCTCTGCTGGTAATGCAATGTCCTATCCATCCCAGCTCCAACTTACTGCTGCTAATCAATTGTCTGCATGTAATAGAAGAGTAGGTGTTTGTTGCATAAGTTCTGAACCTGTAGGTGTTTGTTGCACAAGTTCGAGTTGTCACTACTCGGAGAAGGTACTACTATTGCTAGCTTTGGGGTTCACATGCTACAACACATGGATCCATGGACAATGAATTAATATGAGAGAGATAATTTGGTTGTGTCATGCTCTTTAGTGTTTGTTTCTATTCCTGTTAGCACCAAATAGTGTTTGAATTTTTTTATTTTGTGCTCTCACATATTTTTTTGGGCAGTACAAACACATCAACACAGTGAGTAAGGATGTGGCACCTTGGGGAATAATGCCTACAAAGCAAGCCCAGGATGACGATGCTGATCACTAGCATGAAGGATACCAAGCAGGCTAAGGATGAAGTACACGATGAAGGCAATGAGGACAATGAAAACATGCAATCCATAAACATAGCAGCAGCTGCAAGTTCTTCTGTGTATGATAATATGATTGCTACTTTTTAAAAGAAAGTGTATATGATAGTTTGATGTTTCTACAAGAAAGGAAAAAATGGTTTGAATTAAAAACATTGATCAGTATGAATAAAAACCAATTATCAGTTCGAGTGTCTTCTCCTTCCTATTTGATGTCCATGAACAGATAAAAAATTGTATGGAATCTTTGATTACTACTAGCATATATGTTTAGATCATAAATAGCTGTCGGTTCTTCTATGGAATTTGAGAAAGTTCGTCTATGAACCTGAGGAATATATGCTCAAAGAAAAACAAAGAAAAAGCACATCACATTTATTGTGGAAAAGTTTATTTTAGTTCAGCTATATAAACTATGTTGGTTCGATGATGAAAGTTTGACTACTCAACACAAAACACGCTCAGTATGTGAAAACACGCTCAGTACAAAATGATACATACATTCGTTCAAGTACTCTTTTTCACTAATATATATTCGTCCGTTCTACAAAGGAAAAATGGTTGAATTAAAAGTATTGATCAGTACAAGTTAAAAATGGTTTTCCGTTCGGAATAAAAAATTGACGGAAATTCAACTTGTAAAAGTTCAAGCAAAAAGAAACCCCATGCAATTCAAATGAGAAAAGTACAAGTCATAAAATAAGAGAAGTCTAGAAGATCGTTATAATTTTTTTATTAAAAAAACATTTTCTGTTTGAAAAAAATATCATTCAGTTTGACGATATAAACCATGCAAGTACGGGGCGCGACGATACAATAAACTATTAAAAACTGACAAGCAAAACAGAGCAAAGTCTAGTTACTAAAAACACGCTTAGTACAAACCCATGCAAGCATCAGTACAAGCACCCTTTTTTGGAACCATTCAAAATTACTCTACAAAAAATAGCTCAGTACAAACATACACATATATCAGTACGACTACTCTATTTTTCAGACGAGAAAACATCAGTATCCGTCATGCCGTATTCAAAATTACTCTTAAATGGTTGTGAAGTAGAGAAAACGTTCAACATGACTAAGTTTCGTATTTTTGATAACTATCCAACGGTATATTATTTGCCATATTTCGACAAACTTTTTGAAAAAATCGTGTTCAAAATGAAATTTGACCATATTCAAATTCGTTTTTAAACCGTAAGGAATTAGAAAAACATTTCTATACGAGAAAGTTGCGCATTTTCCATAGCTTTCGAACGCCTTATCATTGCCGTCAATCGGACAAATAATTTGCAAAAAATCGTGAAAATACGTTTCCCCCAAAATTTCACCATTTTTCAAATTACTTTTAAATCATATAAAATTAGAAAAAACAATACATATATGCAAGATGCGGATTTTCATCAGCTTTCCAATGCCATCTTATTTGCTCAATTCCGACAAACCGTTTGAAAATTGAGTCCAAAATACGATTCAAGTTTTCGGTTAAAAAAAACAGTTTTTTCAAAATTGCTCTTAAACCATAATGATTTTGCAAAAACGTTTAATATACTTGAAATATGGTTGTCAAGAGCTTTCCAACGATATATTATACGCCTCGTTCCGACAAAAAAATTATAAAAAGTTTTTGAACTAAATAAGACGATCTTTTAAACACAACTGAAAGCATCAGTTCAACCGCTTCGAAAACATCAGTACAACCACCTAAAACCGTCAGTTCAAAAAGGATAACAGAATAATATTCTGTTACGCGTAACAGAATAGCCCAGATGTGTCTATATATATATAGGGTGGGTCTATTATGATAACACCCTCTAGAGTCTTATTCTAATAACACCTCCTTATTCTGATAACACCCCGAACGAGAAAAACACCGGAGCTAAAATCCCACCCCTCCTCCCACGACCACCAACCACTCCCCCGAGCTTCAGCAACCTCCACCCCGGCCGCAGCAAGCGCCCCACCTGGCCACCCCACCACCACCTTCCCCCAGCCCCGCTGCCCACCACCACCGTCGTGCCGCAGCCCACACCGCCTGCCTCCCCACCTTCCCTCGGAGCCCACAACCCGGCCTCCCACCTCCAGGCCAGCTCCGGTGCCCCACCTTCTTCCCCACCTTCACCGTCCCTGATCTCCAACGCCAGCCCCAGCTGCTGGCCGGTGCGCCTCCGCCCTCCCCTCCCATCCCGCCTCACCGGCTTCCTAAAGGGGTCCCCGGCGACCCTTGTTCCTCCATGCCGCCACCCGTCGTCAGATCCAAGTGGAGCGCCATGGTCGGGCCCCCGATCCCCACCGCCACCTGCCCATCACTAACCGCTAGGGGTTCCTCTCTCGAGCCTCCCTGGTGCGGCGGATCCCGTCAATCCATGTCGGTTCTGGTCCAGTCCAGCCTCCCCCTACTCTTGAGCCATGGAGTAGCAGCCGCACGCGGGATTGAGATGCACCGGTCCCTGTGACCTGGGTAGCATGCGCGGGGCAGGGGGGCAGCAGGATCCACTCGCTGATGCCTCCCTCCCCTCTGCATCTACCTCCACCAGCATCCCCTTCATGCAGGCAGTGCTTACTGGCGCACGGGCAGTCCTCCCCTCGATGGTGTGCAGTACGGGATTAAGGGAGCTACAATTATCGTCTACCTCACCTCCCTTTGACCCCTCTGTGCAGTTTGATTGAGCTCCGGCTGCTCTTTTTCCACGGATTCTGCCGCGGCTGATGTAGTACATACCCCGCACGGTGCCTCGGGGGCTTGCTGCGTCGCCGCTGGATGTCTCTTCTAGTGGATCTCCGTGTCCTGGTCAGCCTCCCTTCCTGGTGCAGTCCACGCCCCGCGGCGGCCATCTGGGCGTGAGCACCTCGGGCATGGCCGGCGCCGGTTCCACCACACCTTGCTCCTGCATCGTTCTCTGCAGTTCATTCCATGGGGGTGTCGCGTTATGCAGTACGCATCGTTATGGCGATGCGGCTCGATGGTAGTGCTCGGTGCGGTTCGGCAGCCTGGCAAGTTTTTTTCTTTGTTTTTGTCTTTGAAATTTATTTTTTGTTCATGTGCTGCCGAGCGCAGCACCTAGGCTTCCCTCAATTTATTTTCGTGTGCAATTTGCTTTGAAAATGGTTGAGATGCTCCCGACCTCGCCTCTTTCGGTCATTCCCATCCCCTGAATCTGGCTGTGCATGCAGGATGAAGCGCACCGCAGGATCAGGGATCCCCTTCCTCCACCTGGGACAGGAGCACTGCACCTTCGTGCTATTCGGTGGACCCTGTTTGCGGGTTGCAGCTTGCTTCTGGCGCTGCTGCACTTTGCGGTTCTGTACGCGTGCAGTGCAGAAGGCACATCTGCACATATGAAAAATTGCATATCTGGCTGTGTAATTTTTTTATGAATGGGTGTGTTGAAAAATATTTTGATCAATTTTTTTCTAACAAAGCAGCCTAAATGTAGTTCACTGTGTGAGGCTTTGTAGCTCACTCCGTGAAAAGACAGAGTCGGCCCATTGCATGAACAAACTAAATAAAAAGAATAAAAGAATGCATCATACTTGTAGTGCACAAGACTCGTCTTGACAGTTCAAACGCATCGTGTTGCGGTTCACTTCCCCCCTGATGTGGTTCACTTGCCTTGTCACTCTCTGTGGTCCAAAAGTTGAAGCTCACTAGCTCGGATGCATTTATAAAAAAAGTTAAAAAATGACAAAAAAATGATATGGTTCAACATTTCACTTAGACTCGTGTTATGTTTCACTTCTTCTCTTGATGTGGTTCACTTGGCCTTATCACTGCGGTCCACTCTTGTTCATAAGAAAAGAACTTATTCATAAAAAGAAAAAAGAAAAAAGAGTACAAGAACCATGCAGCTTGCTTGCCTATCCGATGCAGTGCGGTTTTCATTCTGAAGCAGTGCGGTCGGCCGTATGATGTTGTTCATCTCGTAAGTGCAAAAAATTTGTTACGGAAGCGGAAAAAAGTAATGCGGTTCACTTCTTGATAGTGTTGTGGTTCATTTACACCCGATGTGAAGTGCAGTCTACTTTCTCGTCCTTAAAAAAAATTACGTTTGAATAAAAGAAACCATGCACTTCTCTTACCCGTCTGATGCAGTGCGGTTTTTTGTCCAATGCAGTGCGGTTTTCAGTCGGATGAAGTACCCACGTCGATTTGGATGTCGCGAAAAACAGAGTGTCCATGTTTCGGTAAATTTAAAACTGCTCTTAAACTGTAACGAATTAGAGAGAGTGTTCTACATGAAAAAGTTGCATCTCGTTGATATCTTTCTAACAACATATCATTTGAATCATTTTGACAACCGGTTTGTAAAAATTCCACAAAAAATGGCCGCTGTCACTCATCATCCGCCGCATGATTTTCAAAATTAACTTAAAACCGTAAGGAATTTCAAAACTATTTCAACATATGAAAGTTGTGCCTCGTTCATAGATTTCCAACGGCGTATCACACGCCTCGTTTCGACAAACGGTTCAAAAACTGGAGCGAAAACAGTACCGAAAATTTGAAAAAAATTGAAAAACAAAATTCCGCGATTTAGTAAATTTGAAACTGCTCTTAAACCGTAAGGAATTAAAGAAATAATTATATATGAAAAAGATGCGCCTCGACGATATCTATCCAACAGCGTATCGTTTGCTTCATTCCGACGAGTGGTTTAGAAGAAATCGCGAAAAAATGCTTGCTGCCACTCGTCATGGGCCGCACCATTTTCAAAACTGCTCTTAAACCGTGAGCAATTTCGAAAAGTGTTCAACATGTCGAAGTTGCGCCTAATCCATAGCTTTTCAACGGTATATTACACGCCTCATTCCGATAAACGGTTAAAAAATTAGAGCAAAAACAGTATCAAAAAAATAATGCGTGCATTTTTTTCGATGAGAAGTTCACTCGTGTGAGTACTGCAGCACACTTGGTTCAAAAAATGACGTGCACTTGTGTTCAGCGTGCAGTGCGGAAGTGGTGTGCAGAATAGTTATTATGCTAATATTAGCAGAATAGACCGTCTATATATATTCTGTTACTAGTAAGAGAATAATATTCTGTTACCATCGAGCCCTATATACAAGACGATGGTGATTTCCCATCTGGAAAAGAGAAAAAGCAAATGACCCACTAACCCCACGGTTCCCACTCATCTCCCTCGATCCCGACCACCCCACGCGCGCCCCGCCGCCTCCCATCTCCGGCGACACGCCGTGCCCCTGCCTCCTACCTCCGGCGTCGCGCCGTGCCCCCCGCCTCCCTCATCTGGTGACCCACCACACCCCCCGCCCGACTCCCTCCCCGGCGACGCGCCACCGACCGGCCTCCTCCCCAGCGCGCCACCGCTGGCTCCCTCCCGGCGACGCGCCGCCGCCCGGCCTCCTCCCCAGTGCGCCACCACCCAGCTCCTCCCGGCGACGCGCCTCCAGACTCCCTCTTTCCCTGCCAATGTACACTGCATGACCCGAGTGCCCCGCTGCCGCATACGAGGTTGTGCACCGGCCCAACCATCTCCGTCTGGATCCCCCGCCTCCCACCGTGGCTCCTCGCCGCCACCATGGGATCCCAGCCGACAGCCTCACCCCGAGCGCCCCGTGCGCGGCTGCCTTGCTTCCATCACCGGTCTTCGCCCCTCCACCATGCCTCCTCCCACAACCCCGATCCAGTTCCAGCGACCTCCACTGGGAAGCACGTTGGTCTCGCCTTGGTCACATCGGCAGTCCAACTGGTCGATCCGTGGCCGGTCGCTCAAAGTGCTGCGTATAGGCCACCCCGTGCTCCACCCATGGGCCTGGCTCAGCTTTTTTCCTCCCATGCTATCTCTCATCTGCCTACTTGTCCTGCTCTGTTCCATCTCCTGAACTGTTGATTATGCATCAACTCTCGCATTATGTGGTGTTCTTGCCCCCTCTCTCGTAGCTACAAAATTCATAAACTGCCAATTTATTTTGAATTGAACTGATGTTGCTCTTGAATCAGACCTTCAACGATCCGATAGCCGGCGTTTGTCCTACTCCATCGCCTTCGGTCTTTTTCTAGTTTGAGACAGTGAGAGCCGCCTAGGACGACTGCCGGGGACCAAGCTGCACCATCGAGAGCCTCGACAAGTACGTCTTCCTACCAGCCCCCGATGGTAGTTTTCTCCACCGTGAGAAGGTCCATCTTCTCATCACCTATCCGTCCCAATACATGCTAAAAATATATATGGCAAAGTCGACACTATTTTCATCTATTTTCTGAAGAAAACCGAACTTGGTCAGAGTAACTGAAGAACACAACTTTAGTTGATGATTGCGGGTTGTCTCTGTGCTTTGATTGGTCTCATTTCGAAGATATTTCGTTAGTGTATGACATGGTTGCTGCAGATATCCAAATAAGTAGACACAAAATTTGCATGAAAATAGATTTTGGCAGCGTTTTCCAGTAAACTGTTAGTTCTTGAGTATGTGTAATGCTGCCATTTTACTGTGCATTTATTTACCTGTGCTTTAGAGCGACCACTCCAAAAAAGAGCCACAGGAATGTGCTGCCATTTTACTTGACAAATCGAGCAATGCAGGTTCTCTGGTGTGCCAAGTATGCAAAAATGTGGATAACTTTATTCCAGTAAAAGCTTGCATCTTCGTATTTCATCTTTAAGGGTCCAGGATGGGAGTCTAGTTGTTTATTCTTCTACTTAGAGAACTTCTTCAGTTTGCATGGGAGAACTTATTCTACTCCTGTTGCTCGCAAGCTGTTTGTTGATATGCCTGGAAGAACTAAAATAATCTTTTGTGATGCTTCTTTGTTGTTCAATAAAAGCTAACTTTTATGCACATGTGGACTATAAAAGATTTGCTTTGGAGCAGTACACGTATTTAAACTTTTATGTGGACTATAAACATTTGCTATAGTTCACCTTCAAAAACTTTATAAGTACAGAGATATCACCTAGATGTAACACATTTGCTTTGGAGGCTCACAAAGGGCACTAAAACTAGCATGTCGATGTTGTATGTGCATGGTGGAGGCCTCTTTCCTGTTGTTATTTGCTCCATATTGAGAATTGTTTTGTAAAAGTTAATGGGATGGCTGCAATTAGGAGTAGATGCTAGCAAGTTCAAACTCTCTTGAATGGATAGATCATAATGCAGTTAGGAGAAGTGATGTTATGAATATGTTGTATGCTATATCAGTGTGTATTACAAAAAATTTCTATTTGTGTTAAATAAACAGTTCGGCAGTAGATTATATAGTAAATTCACTAAACCGGGATTTGGCAAGCAGTTTTGTAAAAAGGTTTATGATGATTTGCTCCGACGTGATTTTTTGTGTCTATTTTGGCAGCCCAACAAGATGAACCGTACATGCGAGGAACCTCCTGAGCGTAGAAACTCCTCCATCCAAGTCAAGCGCTGGGCGCCGTCCAGGTCGAGCACTGGGTGCTGTCCAAGTTAAGTCATCCAACAGCGGGAGAGCGAGCTTTGCTCCGGGGCAGCCCATCCTAGACGTGCAGCTGCTCTGCTCTCCACATGAATTTAGTACATAATACTCTCCCTCTCCCTCTCTCAATTTATTCAAACCTATAGCATGGACACAGTTTGTATGAAAAAATACCTCTCTGAAGTTCTAATTTGTTGTACAGATGCCTTCAGAAATTAACAAAATATAAATTATTATTTGTTCCTTGTTATATGACAGGATTGGATTGGGTTGTAGTGCATGTCAGGCTCTATTGATCTCTGTCCACGAGTGGTGCTACCTCGAGTCCGGTCGATGGCGTCCACGAGCGCGAGCAGCCCGTATCCGGCGGCAAGATGAAGGTTACCCATGAACCATGCTTCCCCTAATCACCTCCACCTTGTGTGAATTCGTAGCAGAGAATAAGAACAAGCACCTACAGTCCCCCGGTGGCTTTGGCCGCACTTGGCCACTAGCTCGTCCATCATGGTGACTGGCAGCCGTCCAAGTGGAACGCGGACATCAGTCCAAGGAGAGCTAGTTCGTATAAACTGACTGTTATGTATAATTAGGGGATCCAATGTTGAAAAGTTCAATTAAGCTGTGTGTGCAAATTCAAAGAATTATTGTAGGAAAGTTTAGAAGTTTGGTTTCGTGAGGAAATGTATGATTTTCTATCAGTATTTGGTATGATTCATTTGCCTCGGGTGCAACCCAAAACTAGACAAAAATGTCAGATGATGAAAGGAAAAATGGTTTGAATTAAAAATATTGAACAGTACAAGTTCAAAACGGTGGTCCGTTCGGAATAAAGAAATGGCTGAAATTCAAATTGTAAAGTTAAAGCAAAAAAAGGAAACCCATGAAAATCCTGCTTAGTAAGTACCTCAGTACAAGTCGTAAAATGAGAGAAGTTCAGAACAACGTTGTCAAAAAAATGTTGAGTTAAAAAAAAGAAACAAAACAAACACATTTTCTTTTTGAATAAAATATCAATCAGTTTGATGATACAAACCATACAAGTACAGGGGCGACGATACAGTAAACCATTGAAAACTTACGACAAAAATATTACCCAAAAAACAAAGCAAAGTCTAGTTAGTGAAAACACGCTGAGTACAAACCCATGCAAGCATCAGTACAAGTACCATTTTTCGAAACCGTTCAAAATTACTCTACAAAAAATAGCTCAGTACAAACATACACATATATCAGTACGACTACTCTGTTTTTCAGACGAGAAAACAACAGGATCCGTCATGCCGTATTCAAAATTACTCTTAAATGGTTATGAAATACAGAAAACGTTCAACATGACTAAGTTTAGCATTTTCGATACTTATTCAATGGTATATTATTTGCCATATTTCGACAAACTTTTTAAAAAAATCGCGTTCAAAATCAAATTTAACCGTATTCGAATTCATTTTTAAACCGTAAGGAATTAGAAAAAAATTTCTATACAAAAATGTTGCACATCTTCCATAGCTTTCCAACGCGGTATCATTTGCCTCTATCCGACAAACCGTTTGCAAAAATTTGCGAAAATACGTTTCGCCCAGAATTTCACCTTTTTCAAATTACTTTTAAATCATATAGAATTAGAAAAAACAATACATATATGGAAGATGCGTATTTTTACCAGCTTTTGTAACGCCATCTTATTTTCTCAATTCCGACAAACGGTTTGAAAAATGAGTCTAAAATACGATTCACGTTTTCGGTTTTGAAAAAAAAGGTTTTTTCAAAACTGCTCTTAAACCATAATGATTTTGCAAAAACGTTCAATATACTTGAAATATGGTTGTCAAGAGCTTTCCAACGATATATTACACGCCCCGTTCCGACAAAAAGTTATAAAAAAAATTTGAACTAAAGAAGACGATCTGTTAAACACAACTAAAAGCATTAGTTCAACCGCTTCGAAAACATCAGTACAACCACCAGAAACTGTAATAGCCCAGATGTATATATATATATATATATATATATATATATATATATATATATATATATATGAGTTTTTCATGTCCTCTACAGCATTCACTTATTGCTAATTCTTCAAGTTGTTGTTTCTTCTAAGTGAATGTGATCGGACCCGTTCCCCGTCTATGCTAAACTCAACCCAGTCTGTTCACAAATTCTTCATATGTGTTCTATTTGAAACCCATTCAAAATCTTCACTGTGTCCTTGACAGATGAAGAATGTGCGGACAAAACGTTAACATTCTCATATCTAATTTTTCGGCTTTTGCCGCTCAAATCATTCCACATCCCACAACAGGGTTAATCTATTTTCCCATGATCTAACACAACCTCCACTTCTTAGTACGTGGGTGACACATGTCGTTAGGATGGCAAGCGTCAGGGGCACGTTCGTCCAATTTCCTCGGACGAGCGGTTTTTCACCTCGGCTATAAATATCCCTCGCCCTCCTCAGAGCACATTTACTCCACTCGACCTCTCTCCCTAGCTCGAGCTCTCTGACCTAGCGTCGCCGCTACTCTCCATCGTCACCGGTGAGGAAGAGCTTCACAGCCTCGACGTCGTCGCCATCGTACTCGCACCAGCCACAGAAATCTTCACCTCCACCATCGCTGTAGCTGTCTCTCACTGCCAAGTTAGGGCGTGAGAGATCTAGACTGGCAAACTTCTCCACTACAACTTCAAGTTCGTCGAGGGAGTCCTGGATTCGGGGGTCCTTAGGTGTCTGGCCCAGGAGTATGGGCCGCACAAGATCGAACTAAAGACCATCCAACGTGTCCGAGTGGGACTTCTACATACGTGAACGGCAAGATTAGAGTCAGGGTGTATCATTTCCTTCCCTGATGAACCGACCTTGTATAAACCCTAGGCCCCTCCAGTGTGTATATATATTGGAGGGATTAGATTGTAGAGGCTATCCTTGTTATCATCATCGGAATATTCATAGGCTAGACATCTAGGGTTTAGCCAACATGATCTCGAGGTAGATCAACTCTTGTAATCTCTACTCTTCGAATATAATCAAGGAGAAGTAGGGTTTTACATCCTTTAAGAGGGCCCAAACCTTGGTAAACATTGTGTTCCCTAGCCCCCTATAACCATCGATCCATAGACGCACGGTTTGGGGCCCCCTACCCGAGATCTGCCAGTTTTGACACCGACATTGGTTCTTTCATTGAGAGCTCTACAGTGCTGTCTACAAAAGCGATCTATGGTTCACCTACTCATCAACAACAACATCACTTCTGGATGGAGCCTGACTTCTGGGAAGACCCTCCAGCTCAGCGGTTTCACCGTAGATGTTTGCACGGCCATCAAGCCAACAACACCTCCTACGACCGCCGGACACCATCTTCACATCGGCCTTGAGTACTCTGAAAAGATGGATCCGGGAACGAGCTGCTAGATCGCATCGCTGCACTAGGGGTCTCAACAGACTATGATCGGATCGGGCTCAAGCTTGACCAGGGGGAAATTTATCGCCCGCCGATCACCCACCTCATACCGGTCATTGAGGAATGGGCTGAAGACACTTCCCTCCCCATGTTGAGGACCAAGTATGTTCGGGTCTCCGAATCCACCAAGCTGGATACCCTCCCTCCAAACAGGACTTCTCGTCTCCCAGACTCTGGCTCGGATATAGGATCACGAGAGCCCTTGGATCTCCTCATACCCGAACCAGTCGTCTCGAAGAATCTTGAAGGTCCAAATACAGGTGTGGTGCCGGATTCAAATTTTAAATCACCCACCCACCACAATCAATATTCTCCAAGCAACTCAGGTCCCCCGGATATATATGACCTGATGTATGTGCGGCAGCAACCACAGGAAACGGTCCACCACTTTTGGGCTAGATTCTTACTTGTTAAAAACAAGATCAAAGATTGCCCAGACAACGACATAGTTTCGGTCTTTCATCGTAATTGCACTGACGCGGGAATATTGAATGCCCTCGACCGTTGTCGCATACAAAGCTTCACGGAGCTATCACAGGTAGTACAACAGTACTGTGCAATGGAAACACATGGAGGGCCCAAAAAACTCAACTGGAGCCTGCTACCTTTAAGCAGTGTGCGACCAGGACTAAAGGGATACACCATGGCGGGTCACCCGACCATCAGCTGATGGGTAGGAAAAATAAAACCTTCATGGGACATAGGTCCGTTCTAGACGAACTCCTTGACAAGCCCTGTCCGATACATGCCACTCCGCGCACAGACCCAACCCATTGCTTTCGAGCATGTTTGATACTCTGACAAGTAGAAAAAAGTAGAGAGGACATCCTCACCACCACTACAGAGAAATACTCTCTAGAGAGGGACGAATTTAATGTCCTCATGGTCCTCAAGACCTTTTCTTCGAATAATCGATGCAAAAGGGCACTTCCTGACCTCGCCGAAGCCCATGGAATGACACAGTAATAACCTTTATGTCTGAAGACGAACCAAAGGCTCGGTCAGTCCGAGCACCCATGATACGTCTCCAACGTATCTACTTTTCAAAACACTTTTGCCCTTGTTTTGGACTCTAACTTGCATGATTTGAATGAAACTAACCCGGACTGACGTTGTTTTCAGCAGAACTGCCATGTTGTTGTTTTATGTGTAGAAAAGAAAAGATCTCGGAATGTCCTGGAAATCCACGGAGGCACTTTTTGGAATTAATAAGAATTTTTGTTGAAAGAATTAATGCCAGGGGGCCCACAGCCTGTCCACGAGACAGGGGGGCGCCCCCCCCCCTAGGGCGCGACCTCCTATCTCGTGGCCCCCCTGGACCTCCACCTACGTTAACTCCAACTCCATATATTCACGTTCGGGGAGAAAAAAAATCAGGGAGAAAGTTTCATCGGGTTTTATGACATGGAGCCGCCGCCAAGCCCTAATCTCTCACAGGAGGGCTGATCTGGAGTCTATTCGGGGCTCTGGAGAGGGGGATTCGTCGCCGTCGTCATCATCAACCATCCTCCATCACCAATTTCATGATGCTCACCGCCGTGCGTGAGTAATTCCATCATAGGCTTGCTAGACGATGATGGGTTGGATGAGATTTACCATGTATCAAGTTAGTTTTGTTAGGGTTTGATCCCTAGTATCCACTATGTTCTGAGATTGATGTTGCTATGACTTTGCTATGCTTAATGCTTGTCACTAGGGCCCGAGTGCCATGATTTCAGATCTGAACCTATTATGTTTTCATGAATATATGTGTGTTCTTGATCCTATCTTGCAAGTCTATAGTCACCTATTATGTGTTATGATCTGACAACCCCGAAGTGGCAATAATCGGGATACTTCTCGGTGATGACCGTAGTTTGAGGAGTTCATGTATTCACTATGTGCTAATGCTTTGTTCCGGTTCTCTATTAAAAGGAGACCTTAATACCCCTTGGTTTCTGCTAGGACCCCGCTTCAACGGGAGGGTAGGACAAAAGATGTCATGCAAGTTCTTTTCCATAAGCACGTGTGACTATTTACGGAATACATGCCTACATTACATTGATGAATTGGAGCTAGTTCTATATCACCCTATGTTATAACTATTGCATGAGGAATCGCATCTGGCATAATTATCCATCACTGATCCACTGCCTACGAGCTTTTCATATATTATTCTTCGCTTATTTACTTTTCCGTTGCTACTGTTACAACTACTACAAAAACCCAAAAAAATTTATCTTTACTTTTGTTACCGCTACCTTTATTATCATACCACTTTTGCTACTAAACACTTTGCTGTAGATACTAAGTTATCCAGGTGTGGTTTAATTGACAACTCAACTGCTAATACTCAAGAATATTCTTTGGCTCCCCTTGTGTCGAATCAATAAATTTGGGTTGAATACTCTACCCTCGAAAGCTGTTGCGATCCCCTATACCTGTGGGTTATCAAGACTAATTTCTGGCGCCGTTGCCGGGGAGCATAGCTCTATTCTCTGAGTCACTTGGTGTGACACCCTCGATGCGACTATATCTCCCACGTGTCGGGGCACGACTTAGAGGCATAATCTCATTGAAGGCATAAGTCGCAAGTGAGGTAATCTTCACACAACCCATGTAATATAATGAGGGAACGAGATACATAGTTGGCTTACAATCGCCACTTCACACAATTACAAGAATAAAGCATTACATCAACCAGATACAATCAAGGTCCGACTACGGAACCAAAATAAAAGAAGAACCCCAAATGCGACAAAAGGTCCCCGATCGACCCCAACTGGGCTCCACTACAGATCAACTAGAACGAAACAACACAAAGGGCAAGATCTTCTTCGAGCTCCTCCTTGAGCTTGGTTGCGTCACCCGCTCGGACTCAACGGCACCTGCAAGCTGGTTTTGGAAGTATCTGTGAGCCACGGGGACTCAGCAATCTCGCACCCGCGAGATCAAGACTATTTAAGCTTATAGGAAGGCTGGAGTAATGAGGTGGAGCTGCAGCAAGCGACTAGCATATATGGTGGCTAACATACGTAAATGAGAGCGAGAAGAGAAGGCGAAGCACGGTCGATAAAAGTATGATCAAGAAGTGATCCTACAGCAACCTACGTCAAGCATAACTCCAACCCCGTGTTCACTTCCCGGACTCCGCCGGAAAGAGACCATCACGGTTACACACACGGTTGATGTATTTTAGTTAAGGTCAACTTCGGGTTTTCTACAACCGGACGTTAACAAATTCCCATCTGCCCATAACCGCGGGCACGGCTTTCGAAAGTTCAAATCCCTGCAGGGGTGTCCCAACTTAGCCCATCACAAGCTCTCACGATCAACGAAGGAATAGACCTCCACCCGAGACATTCCGATCAGACTCGGTATCCCGGTACAACAAGACATTTCGACAGGGTAAAACTAATCCAGCAACACCGCCCGAATGTGCCGACAAATCCCGATAGGAGCTGCACATATCTCTTTCTCAGGGCACACTCAGATGAGCGCTCCGTACAACTAAAACCAAACCTCGAGTTGCCCCGAGGGGGCGCTGCACAGGACTCTAGTTCGGACCAACACTTAGAGGAGCACTGGCCCGGGGGGGTAAAATAAAGATGACCCTCGGGCTGGCCGACCCAAGGGAAAGAAAAGGCTAGGTGGCGAATGGTAAAACCAATGTTGGGCATTGCTGGAAGAGCTTTACTTAAGGCGAACTGTCAAGGGGTTTCCATTATAGCCCAACCGCGTAAGGGACGCAAAATCCGGGAACATAACACCGATATGACGGAAACTAGGGCGGCAAGAGTGGAACAAAACACCAGGCATAAGGCCGAGCCTTCCACCCTTTACCAAGTATATAGATGCATTAATTAAGTAAGATATATTGTGATATCCCAACAAGTAAACAATGTTCCAACAAGGAACGAACTCCATGTTCCAACAAGGAACAGACTTCAATCTTCACCTGCAACTAACAACGCTATAAGAGGGGCTGAGCAAAGCGGTAACATAGCCAATCAACGGTTTGCTAGGACATTGGTGGTTAGAGGCTGAACATGGCAATTTGGGTGGCTGACAAGCAAGTGGTAGGCATCGTAGCAATGGCATAGCAAAAGAGCGAGCAAACTAGCATAGCAAGGATAGTAGTGATTTCGAGGGTATGATCATCTTGCCTGAGATCCCGCAAGGAAGAAGAACGAGTCCATGAAGAAGACAAACGGACGTAGACGAACGGATCCTGACAACCTCGACGTTACCGGAACCAACCCGAAGAAGGAAACACCGGAAAAGAAGCACACAACATAGTAAACAACCAACACATCAACATGGCATGATGCACAAACGAGTATGAGGCATGTCCGGTTAAAGAGGCATGGTATGGGAAAGTGCAACAAACAACTCTACAAATTAAGTGGAGCTCAATACGCAACGAGTTGCATATTGAAGAAACACCATGACATGTTATTTAGTTTGATCTCGTTTATGTACTCAACAATATTAAATGTTGGTTAACATGGCAAGAGGTGAAGCACAACGAAACTACCTATCTAGGCAAGTTTAAATGAGGCCGGAAGTAACGAACAACAATTCCGGAAACTCCCCATATGCATATTTTAGATTAGGTCCTGTTCTGCCCTAAACACAATTTTAGGGTTGTTAAACATGCAAAGTAAGGCCACCATGTTAAACTAGGCAAAATTCTACCCCATTTACATATAAAGTTTATTTAAATCGGAGCTACGGTTATTTAGTTATGAAATAAAGCATTTTAACATGGCATTTGAGCAAAATTAAACAAACAGCATTTTAAGCATTTTTAACATGGATGAAAGTGGCATATTATGAAACTAGGCAAAATTTTAAGCAAGTTACATATATAAAACATTTTACTCCGATGCACGGTTTATTAGGTGTGAACAATGCAAGATTAATGGAAATTCTGAAATATGCATGTCCAGGATTTAATGACAAAAACGCAACGCAGGAAAAAAAAACAAGTCACGGGCCGAATCCATGCAGTGGGCCGAAACAGGACATGGGCGCGGGGTGGTAGCTCACCCATGGGCTCGGCCCAGTCGGTGAGGAGGGCGCTGGCGCTGCTGGTCTGGGCCGGCTTGCGGGGCCCACGTGCAGAGGCACGCTGCGCGTGTGCCCGCACGCGCGCAGGGTCGAAGAAGGCCGCGCCGGCGGCGGTTCCCGGCGATGGCGGCGGGGTCTGGTCACTGGCGAGGCCGGGAATGGATCGCGGGGTCTCGGATCTGGTGGATCCCGGGCGGATCCGGGTGGAGGAGGCCGGCGGCGAGCTGCCAAGCTCCGGCGGCGGCGGATCTGTAGAAAGGAAAGAAAGGGAGATCGGTTGAGGGAGAGAGCTGGGAAGGAGAGGGCGACGGGGAGGCGACGACCTGGCGAGGAGGCGACGTCCTACGGGGCGCGGGGCGGAGCCCGGCGGCGACGGCGAGGCCCTGGTCGCCGGCGGCGGGACGGCGGCTGACGGCGGCTCGGGCAGCTCGAGGAGGAAGCGAGCGCTCGGGCGCGGGAGGCTGGGGCGGCCTCGGGCCCAGATGGGCTTGCCGGGCCCCGATCTGGGTTCCATGGGCCCGCGGGTTTCGCGGCGGCGCGGGGAGGACAGGGGCGACGTGGCCAGGCCACATGGCGGGCGCCGGTTGGCCCTGGCGGCGTCTGGCGGCGGCACGCCCAATGGCTGATCGCCAAGTGGCGGCGGCGGGCTGGCAGTGCCAGATCCGAGGGAGGGAGGTGGCTGGCTGCGCGGAAAATGAGGGAGGAGGCGCTGATTTCGAGGAGGGAGGCGGCTGGGAGGTAGGGGAGGGGCTAGGCTGCCCAAAAATGGAAGGAGGAGGGGTTTTATATAGCAGTTTTTGGCTAGGGTTTGGTCTAGGGGGGTTTTCGGACCCTCCGATCATGATCGGGCGGTTCCGGAAGCGAGGAGCGGTAGAGTGGCCTAGGTGGGCTGTGAGAGAGAGACTTGGGCTAAGGGGAGAGAAGGGAAGTGCAGCCCGACAACTGTTTCCGGAGACCGAAAACGTCCGACGATTAAACCGACTATATTGCGGTTGTAGGTTTAACGGTTGGGCTAACAAATGGACTCCGAATGCGATGAAACTTGGCAGGCGGTCTGTCTACACTATAATAAGACCGCACGACAAGTTGCAACCCATTCCGAGAACATTTTTATGCCACTTATAAAATAATATTTCGGAGGTGCCGCGGGCGCGTGCCAGTGTGTCTGGACTCCGAACGGACAACGGAGAGAACCGGGGGAACCCGAACGGATGCAAGTTTTGAAAAACATGCTGATGAAATGCAGATGATGACATGGTGAAATACAACACGCAAGCAATGACATGGCAACAACGGCAAATAACTGGCGGACACCTGGCGCATCGGATCCGGGGCGTTACAACACTCCACCACTGCGAGAGGATCTCATCCCGAGATCTAGGATGGCACCGGAGGGAAAAGAGGAGAGGTAAAACAAAGTTGCTTCTTTGACGAACGAGTGAAACCACGAACCTTGAGAGGTTGAGCAAATTGAAAGAAACAAAACAACGGAGATGACCAAGATTGCAAACAATTCGTTGGACAAGAGGAACAAGGAATATGACGAGAACCAAGAGGTTTAGTGATAAGATAGATATTGAAACCACTCTGGTTAAAACTAGATAGAGGAGGAATAAGACTGATATAATTTGGGCAGCACTCCGACTGAAAATGGAAGGAATTGAACAAGAACTTGCCAAGATGAGAGGATACATGATGAAATCAACAACACACTGCCTCCGGAATTGAAAGAATGGCACAAGGGGTAAGAAACATTACAAACCGCACTCCGGTTGAGACGGGAGGCAAAACTTGATAAGATGAAAAAGCTTGAATGAGAACACAACACTCCGGTTAAGAAAATAACATGATCTTGACAAAACGAGATGATGAGTGAAAATAGCAACATCACATTGCCTCTGAAAGAAAGAATATAAGATAGATCATTGAAATAAAAGAATGGAGAAGAAAATGCCAACTTCTGCCACAAATGAGCTCGGAAAGCATCCTTGCAAAGAAGAATCGAACGGAGTTGTTGGAAAATCAACAACGAGAAGCACAAGCTTGTTGTGGGCTTATGGAAAACATCTCGAGACTATGAGGTGACAACCGGCCACTAATGGAAACTATTGATTGGTTGATATGAACAATAAGACGAGAAACTTATTTCACCGGGAGGATAAATGAAGAAACTTGGATCATTTATAAGCACCATAATAACAACCATCCTTAGGGAAGGCTTAAGGTGAAATCTATACCAAGATAACTCCAATGAAGAGATTGACGGTTGAAAAGATCTCTTGAACAAAGAGAAAAAGATGGATTTAAATATGTCACTCTTGAAAAACTTGTGAATCATGAAACGCGAAGGGAAATTATTAAGAATGACCTAACACCACCTCAAAAGATAAGGTCGAAAGAATTGCACTTCGGAATGCAAGATGAAGAATGCTTGAACTCCTCAAAACAAAACATGTGTTGAGCACCATGTTTATTTTTGAGTATAGCTTGGCTGATCTTAACTTCAAGAGAAATCTTGAAGAACAATTGAAGAATGAAAAGAATCCTTGACGAACCACCATGTAGAGCCTCCATGAAAAACTCCGGTAATAAAAGGATGATAAAAAGAAAGAGAAGTTGAAAACACAAGGTGAAGCCTTGCGATGATTTAGATGGAGCTTCGCGACGAGATAATGCGGAAAACTTAGAACTCCGAAAGAAAGATGAACAACAAGCAGCCAAGAATTTATTCCTCCTGAACAAACTCTGAAGGAAAGGATTAATCACTTGGATGAAACCAGAATAAGAATTATGTTATGCGTATCCTTCACCAATTTAAATTGATGACAAGCAACGGATTTGGCATACTACTTATTCTTGTAGAAAGGATTAAGAGAGATATGTCGTAAACTTGAGAAGGTCTTCAATGAACCACCGGTAGGATTTGGAAAGAACGAATGAATTTATATGATAACAAGGAAAGAGAACTCTTGAACGAACCACCGTAAGAATTGAAATTGAACATAGCAAATGCACAAATCACCGGGAAGAATTGCAAAATGAACGAAGATACTTTAGGGTATTTAGATACATGAGAACAAAGAGATCAAGAACTGATTAGAGGATATTCGATTGATGCACCGGCAAGATAGGAGAATGATAACTGACAGCTGAGAATGAATAAACCTGAATTGATGGACTCCGGATGACAAACTGAGAAGACTCTTGAATCTCTCCTGATGGGTGAAAAAGATTCTCACAATCGAAAATAATTATGAGAGGATGGCAACAAGCTAGCACCATGAATCTTGAAGAGAATAGAGCAAGATTAAAGAGAAACTCTTCTTCGGTCTTCAAATGATGAGAATGACAACGAGAAACACCACCAAGAATTATTGAGGCCCACCGGAAGAATCAAAAGCGAAGAGGTTGACCCAACTATGAAAAGAATTTGAAAGATCTTGGAGAAAAGCATTTGACTAATGATAACTCATTCTTACATCAAACTTGGAGAAGAATTTAGGATAGCTCTGGGAAAATAGAAGAGTCAGCTAAGATCCTGGGAAAAACCTGTGGGTTAGGGCCCACTCAAAAGAACACCGTTGAAAAGATTTAAAAGAGATGTTGCACTGGTTGAATTAAATGACTTGAATGAGATACCAATCTCGAAAGATCTTGAACGAATGCAGAGTGGAAATACGAATCTTCGAGACATCTTGAGCACTCCGGAACAATTTAATAGCGAGAAATGAATGATTAAGAGGTGCACCGGCATAAGAAAAGCATTGGAAAAAAAAGAAAAGGAGTATGCTTAATACCAAAGCTTGAATTAAATCCACCGGAGAAGAAAAGAACGAGGAATGATGAACTTGAAGCTCCATTAGAATCTTCATGAGAATCACCGGATAAGAACATTGACGGAAAAGAATGGAGAAACTTCCCATCAATAAAATGGATACTTGAAGAAGAAATCTTAGTCCTTGAAGAAAAACAAAAGGGTGGGAGGGTGGGAAAAACAAAGGCAACTTGGAGACGGATGAAACAAACAGCGTTGAGAAGAAGTGATACTTGATCTTGTGAATGTTGAAATGATCGGAACCACTTGGAGAGAAAACACGCCGGTTGAAAAGGATTAACATAACAACATCAATGATCATGAAGGATTGGTATTTACATCGGAGTATGAGAACACCATTTAAGAAAGGTATGGAATCAACACTTGATACTGAAGCAACTCGAATACCACAACTCAAAACAAAAACAAAGGGTTGGCTTGCAGAATAAGCCGGAACAAACATATGATAGAGATTTTGTCCGAAGTTTTCGTGGTGGGGCCTACACGGGCTCGATCGTACAGCACCATCATGTACAAGGCAGTGCACATGACATACGAAGCATCCCCGAGTCGGCATAGCCAAGGACTCTTTAAGACACAACGAGACCACTGTAAAAACGACCGTGAATAGGCGGACCACTAGACGTCGAACCCCAATTTCATATCATACATCCGTCGGAAAGATATCCTAAGAGCTACTTGAATTCCCACCTATGAAACTCCCGAAATTTTTAGGTTATGCAATCAGGTGTTGGGGATACAGGGGAAGCATAATATCCCACACAAACTAACAAATCCTACATCCAGCTGTATCCATCCTTCAACACATAACCAAGAAACCTTCGGAAATCGTCTACCTCAACCTTCGAAAAGCATCCGTTATACGAGTCATGGCAATACTCCCGTACTCACCTCAGTACTGGGTTATCGGGGTTATCTCACCAACAACTGCATAAAAGAGATTTTCGATGTCGGCGTACTAAACTCAGGTATTCCAGAACTGCAACGATAAAATTATGATGACAACACATCAGAGCTCAACTCCCCGGGACACTTCCAGTAAACCCCTGACAGGAGGTACCAAGACAATGTTCTCATCATAAAACCATCGGACCGATTCCAAGATACCCGCGTGATCCTAAAAAAATTTAGTGAATTTTGAGAAGAGAAGAGTCAATACTCTACGTCAGGATGCCTTACCAGAGCGATGAAGAGACTGGGGAGTAAAAAGAATTCCTAACTCTCCGATATATAATTCCTAAATGACTCAAAACATTTTTCTAGACACAACTCGGCCGCTAAAAACGATCAAGCAATGGGGCTCCTAAGGTCGGGGAAGGCTCTGATACCAACTTGTGACACCCTCGATGCGACTATATCTCCCACGTGTCGGGGCACGACTTAGAGGCATAATCGCATTGAAGGCATAAGTCGCAAGTGAGGTAATCTTCACACAACCCATGTAATATAATGAGGGAACGAGATACATAGTTGGCTTACAATCGCCACTTCACACAATTACAAGAATAAAGCATTACATCAACCAGATACAATCAAGGTCCGACTACGGAACCAAAATAAAAGAAGAACCCCAAATGCGACAAAAGGTCCCCGATCGACCCCAACTGGGTTCCACTACAGATCAACTAGAACGAAACAACACAAAGGGCAAGATCTTCTTGGAGCTCCTCCTTGAGCTTGGTTGCGTCACCCGCTCGGACTCAACGGCACCTGCAAGCTGGTTTTGGAAGTATCTGTGAGCCACGGGGACTCAGCAATCTCGCACCGCGAGATCAAGACTATTTAAGCTTATAGGAAGGCTGGAGTAATGAGGTGGAGCTGCAGCAAGCGACTAGCATATATGGTGGCTAACATACGTAAATGAGAGCGAGAAGAGTAGGCGAAGCACGGTCGATAAAAGTATGATCAAGAAGTGATCCTACAGCAACCTACGTCAAGCATAACTCCAACACCGTGTTCACCTCCCGGACTCCGCCGGAAAGAGACCATCACGGTTACACACACGGTTGATGTATTTTAATTAAGGTCAACTTCGGGTTTTCTACAACCGGACGTTAACAAATTCCCATCTGCCCATAACCGCGGGCACGGCTTTCGAAAGTTCAAATCCCTGCAGGGGTGTCCCAACTTAGCCCATCACAAGCTCTCATGATCAACGAAGGAATAGACCTCCACCCGAGACATTCCGATCAGACTCGGTATCCCGGTACAACAAGACATTTCGACAGGGTAAAACTAATCCAGCAACACCGCCCGAATGTGCCGACAAATCCCGATAGGAGCTGCACATATCTCTTTCTCAGGGCACACTCAGATGAGCGCTCCGTACAACTAAAACCAAACCTCGAGTTGCCCCGAGGGGGCGCTGCACAGGACTCTAGTTCGGACCAACACTCAGAGGAGCACTGGCCCGGGGGGGGGGTAAAATAAAGATGACCCTCGGGCTGGCCGACCCAAGGGAAAGAAAAGGCTAGGTGGCGAATGGTAAAACCAATGTTGGGCATTGCTGGAAGAGCTTTACTTAAGGCGAACTGTCAAGGGGTTCCCATTATAGCCCAACCGCGTAAGGGACGCAAAATCCGGGAACATAACACCGATATGACGGAAACTAGGGCGGCAAGAGTGGAACAAAACACCAGGCATAAGGCCGAGCCTTCCACCCTTTACCAAGTATATAGATGCATTAATTAAGTAAGATATATTGTGATATCCCAACAAGTAAACAATGTTCCAACAAGGAACGAACTCCATGTTCCAACAAGGAACAAACTTCAATCTTCACCTGCAACTAACAACGCTATAAGAGGGGCTGAGCAAAGCGGTAACATAGCCAATCAACGGTTTGCTAGGACATTGGTGGTTAGAGGCTGAACATGGCAATTTGGGTGGCTGACAAGCAAGTGGTAGGCATCGTAGCAATGGCATAGCAAAAGAGCGAGCAAACTAGCATAGCAAGGATAGTAGTGATTTCGAGGGTATGATCATCTTGCCTGAGATCCCGCAAGGAAGAAGAACGAGTCCATGAAGAAGACAAACGGACGTAGACAAACGGATCCTGACAACCTATCTAGGCAAGTTTAAATGAGGCCGGAAGTAACGAACAACAATTCCGGAAACTCCCCATATGCATATTTTAGATTAGGTCCTGTTCTGCCCTAAACACAATTTTAGGGTTGTTAAACATGCAAAGTAAGGCCACCATGTTAAACTAGGCAAAATTCTACCCCATTTACATATAAAGTTTATTTAAATCGGAGCTACGATTATTTAGTTATGAAATAAAGCATTTTAACATGGCATTTGAGCAAAATTAAACAAACAGCATTTTAAGCATTTTTAACATGGATGAAAGTGGCATATTATGAAACTAGGCAAAATTTTAAGCAAGTTACATATATAAAACATTTTACTCCGATGCACGGTTTATTAGGTGTGAACAATGCAAGATTAATGGAAATTCTGAAATATGCATGTCCAGGATTTAATGACAAAAACGCAACGCAGGAAAAAAAAACAAGTCACGGGCCGAATCCATGCACTGGGCCGAAACAGGACATGGGCGCGGGGTGGTAGCTCACCCATGGGCTCGGCCCAGTCGGTGAGGAGGGCGCTAGCGCTGCTGGTCTGGGCCGGCTTGCGGGGCCCACGTGCAGAGGCACGCTGCGCGTGTGCCCGCACGCGCGCAGGGTCGAAGAAGGCCGCGCCGGCGGCGGTTCCCGGCGATGGCGGCGGGGTCTGGTCACTGGCGAGGCCGGGAATGGATCGCGGGGTCTCGGATCTGGTGGATCCCGGGCGGATCCGGGTGGAGGAGGCCGGCGGCGAGCTGCCAAGCTCCGGCGGCGGCGGATCTGTAGAAAGGAAAGAAAGGGAGATCGGTTGAGGGAGAGAGCTGGGAAGGAGAGGGCGACGGGGAGGCGACGACCTGGCGAGGAGGCGACGTCCTGCGGGGCGCGGGGCGGAGCCCGGCGGCGACGGCGAGGCCCTGGTCGCCGGCGGCGGGACGGCGGCTGACGGCGGCTCGGGCAGCTCAAGGAGGACGCGAGCGGTCGGGCGCGGGAGGCTGGGGCGGCCTCGGGCCCAGATGGGCTTGCCGGGCCCCGATCTGGGTTCCACGGGCCCGCGGGTTTCGCGGCGGCGCGGGGAGGACAGGGGCGACGTGGCCAGGCCAAATGGCGGGCGCCGGTTGGCCCTGGCGGCGTCTGGCGGCGGCGCGCCCAATGGCTGATCGCCAAGTGGCGGCGGCGGGCTGGCAGCGCCAGATCCGAGGGAGGGAGGTGGCTGGCTGCACGGAAAATGAGGGAGGAGGCGCTGATTTCGAGGAGGGAGGCGGCTGGGAGGTAGGGGAGGGGCTAGGCTGCCCAAAAATGGAAGGAGGAGGGGTTTTATATAGCAGTTTTTGGCTAGGGTTTGGTCTAGGGGGGTTTTCGGACCCTCCGATCATGATCGGGCAGTTCCGGAAGCGAGGAGCGGTAGAGTGGCCTAGGTGGGCTGTGAGAGAGATACTTGGGCTGAGGGGAGAGAAGGGAAGTGCAGCCCGACAACTGTTTCCGGAGACCGAAAACGTCCGACGATTAAACCGACTATATTGCGGTTGTAGGTTTAACGGTTGGGCTAACAAATGGACTCCGAATGCGATGAAACTTGGCAGGCGGTCTGTCTACACTATAATAAGACCGCACGACAAGTTGCAACCCATTCCGAGAACATTTTTATGCCACTTATAAAATAATATTTCGGAGGTGCCGCGGGCGCGTGCCAGTGTGTCTGGACTCCGAACGGACAACGGAGAGAACCGAGGGAACCCGAACGGATGCAAGTTTTGAAAAACATGCTGATGAAATGCAGATGATGACATGGTGAAATACAACACGCAAGCAATGACATGGCAACAACGGCAAATAACTGGCGGACACCTGGCGCATCGGATCCGGGGCGTTACACTTGGGATTTATATCTGTTGATCACTATGAAGAACTTGAAAGACGACCGAACTACTATTTTTCCCTCAACTACGAGGGGAGGTAAGGAACTGCCATCTAGCCTTGCACTAGATTCTCCTTCCGTTATTAGTAGACTTGCGCCACCTAAACCTACTACTGCTATGAATTCTGATATGTCGCATGTTATTGATGATGCCACTTCTGCTATGCATGATGAAACTACTTCTGTGCGTGATACTACTTTGCCATTAGGTGAATTTCTAGATGAACAACTTGCTAGAGTTAGGGGGAATGAAAATATTGAAGAACCTATTATTGATGATAGTGATGATGAAGGTTCCCCCAATGATTATGTATTACCTGTTGTTCCTAAGGGTTATGTTATGAATGAAGCAGCTGCTATGGAAATTCTTTCTTGCAAATGATAGAAATGATCTTAAGAAATTATTAGCTAAATGGAAGCAGCAGTCTCTTAATGCTAGAATGAAACCCGATCCTGCTTTTTCTACTTCACCTATCTGTGTTACTGATAAGGATTATGAATTCTCTGTTGATCCTTATATTATTACTTTAGTTGAATCTGATCCTTTTTATGGCCTTGAATCTGAAACTGTTGTGGCACATCTTACCGAGTTGAATGATATAGCCACCCTATTCACTCATGATGAGAAGTCTCGCTATTTATACATCCTTAAGATATTTCCGTTCTCATTAAAGGGTGATGCTAAGACTTGGTACAATTCTCATGCTCCTGGTTGTGTGCGTAGTCCCCAGGATATGATTTATTACTTCTCTGCTAAATATTTCCCTGCTCATAAGAAACAAGCTGCCTTGCGGGAAATATATAATTTTGTGCAAATCAAAGAAGAGAGTCTCCCACAAGCTTGGGGGAGGCTTCTCCAGTTACTTAATGCTTTGCCCGATCATCCTCTTAAGAAAATGAAATACTTGATATCTTTTATAATGGACTAACCGATGCTTCCAAGGACTACTTGGATAGTTCTGCTAGTTGTGTTTTCAGGGAAAGAATAGTCGACGAAGCTAAAATATTATTGAATAATATGTTAACTAATGAAAATAATTTGACTCTTCCCGAGCCAGTTCCCGAAGTAATTCCGGAACCAATTGAGCCAACTCCTGAGCCTATTCCTAAACCCACTCCGAAGAAGAGAGGTGTTTTATTTCTCAGTCCTGAAGATATGCAAGAGGCAAAGAAATCAATGAAACAAAAAGGTATTAAAGCTAAAGATGTTAAGAATTTACCTCCTATTGAAGAAATACATGGTGTTAATATACCGCCTGAAGAACCACATTGTCTTGATAACCCAACACAGGTAGTAAAGGTAAATTCTCTCTATAGATATGATAAAGTTGAAATACCCTCTACTAAATTTCATAGCCCTTGCTTAGATGAATTTGATGACTTTATGGCTAGACAAGAAAGTTTTAATGCTTATGTTGGTAGAATTTTAAAGAATAATGCTTTCGAGATAGGACGCGTAGGTGATAATCTGGCTAGAGTTAAAGATGAACTTCACCGCGTTAGAAAATATGCTTCTATGGTTGCTACTCAAGCTGAGCAAGTACTCAAAGCTCAAAATGATTTGCTTGATGAATTGAATAATAAAAATGACTTTGCTGTTAGAGTGGCTACTAGAACTGGTAGAATGACTCAGGAACCTTTGTATCCTGAAGGCCACCCTAAGAGAATCAAGCAAGATTCTCAGAGAAATAATTTAGAGGCACCTAGTTCTTCTAAAAAGAAGAAGAAGAAAAAGGATAGAACTTTGCATGCTTCTAGTGAACCTGCTGTAGACACACCTGAGAATCCCAATGATCTTTCTATTTCTGATGCTGAAACACAATAAGGTGATGAACATGAACCTGGTGATAATGTTAATGATAATGTTCATGTTGATGCTCAACCTTGCAAAGACAATGATGTAGAGATTGAACCTGCTGTTGATCTTGATAACCCACAATCAAAGAATCAATGTTATGATAAGAGAGATTTTGTTGCTAGGAAACACGGTAAAGAAAGAGAACCATGGGTTCAGAAACCCATGCCCTTTCCTCCTAAACCACCCAAGTCAAAGGATGATGAGGATTTTGAGCGCTTTGCTGAAATGATTAGACCTATTTTCTTACGTATGCGCTTAACTGATATGCTTAAAGTAAATCCTTATGCTAAGTATATGAAGGATATCATCACAAATAAAAGAAAGATACCGAAAGCTGAAATCTCCACCATGCTTGCTAATTACACTTTTAAGGGTGGAATACCAAAGAAACTTGGAGATCCGGGTGTTCCAACTATACCATGCTCCATTAAAAGAAATTATGCTAGAACTACTTTATGTGATCTTGGAGCCGGTGTTACTGTTATGCCTCTCTCTTTATATCGTAGACTTGAATTGAATAAGTTGAAACCTACTGAAATATCTTTGCAAATGGCTGATAAATCAACTGCTATACCTATCGATATTTGTGAGGATGTGCCTGTTGTAGTTGCAAATGTCACTATCTTAACGGACTTTGTTATTCTTGATATCCCTGAGGACGATAGTATGTCTATTATCCTTGGTAGACCTTTTCTTAATACGACAGGGGCTGTTATTGATTGCAACAAAGGCAATGTCACTTTTCATGTTAATGGTAATGAGCATACGGTACACTTTTCAAGGAAACAGTCTCAAGTTCATAGCATCAATTCTATTGAAAAAGTTCAAACTATCATTTTTGGAGGTTTTGAATTTCCTCTCCCTACTGTCAAGAAAAAGTATGATATTCTTATTGTTGGGGATTTTCATATCCCCGTTGAGGTAACTTAGTGTTATTCGAAATTTCTCCGGTTCTGTGTTATTCGGAATGAGTTTGTTAACAAGAGTTGATCAACTTTGTTAGTGGATTCATCTTGATGATCACGAGATGGATGAAACTAGAAGGCACAACCTTCTATACCCTCTTTTTACTTTCTGTTATTTAGAATAAATAAAGAAAAAATAGTATTATCCGTCTGTTTTCTGAATTATCCGTGCATTAAAAAATAGTCTGAAAATAAAAGTGCTCCAAATTCCTTGCAAATTTAGTATGATTTTTTTCTGGAATATTTGAGGATTTTAGGCACTGAAAACACTGAAGGAGGGGCAAGCACCAGGCCACGAGAGAGGAGGGCGCCCCCCCTGTAGGGCGCGCCCCCTGTCTCGTGGGCCCCTGGTGGCCCCCCTCCACTTATGCCAGCACCCACACACTTCATCTTCTACCCAAAAAAATCCCCATCCAGCTCAAGCACGAGTTCTAGCTCATTTTGCTGCGATTTTCGATCTCTTAGCTCAAAGCTCCATTCGCAAAACTGCTTTGGGAGATTGTTGCTTGGTATGTGACTCCTCCATTGGTCCAATTAGTTTTTGTTCTAGTGCTTTATTCATTGCAAATTTTTGCTGCATAGGTGACCATGTTCTTGAGCTTGCATGTTAAATTTTTGAGGTCCCAAGCAATTCCAATGCATGATATAGGCTCTAGGCACTTGTAGGAGTAGTTGCTATCAATCTTGTTTAGTTCTATTCACTTTTATTTTGAAGTTACTAAAATTTCAGTAATTTTCAGAAAAAGAAATATGCTCAGAAGAATGTACCAAGGAGGTTCCTTGGCAAAGAAAGGGCCAAGTATTCCTATACGTGAACAAGATGTTAATTTGCCAAGGGACGCAAATGTACGGGCTTGTGAGTGGCCATCCGATGATTTTATGGTCCAAGCAGGCTTCAAGGAGGAAGTTGACGCATATGTGCGTAATGCCGAGCTGGAGGACTTCTTACAAGATAAGTGTCCTCAATATTATCAATTGACTGATTCCTTTGTGCGGAGGTTCAAATATATTTCTGTGCGTAATTCTCCTAGTGTCATGTTTGATATTTGTGATACATCTTATACCATGGATTTAGAGGATTTCACAACTGCTTGCAAACTCCCGCAGTGGGGTAATATTAATGATCCTCCCAAATCTGAATTTAGAGATTTTCTTGCTAGTATTACTGTGGGAGAATCTAGGGACGTAGCACAAGCTACCATAGGGAGCATTCATTTTCCTGCTATACATTACTTTTCTCTCTTTATTGGTAGATGCATTAACGGTAAGGACGAGGTATGTCACATGTGTGCCCCTGATCTTTGTGTCCTCAAGAGTGCTGTGTCAGGTTATAAAGGTTATAACTTGGGGGCAATAGTTGCATGTAGGTTGCAGAATAATAGTAGAAGGGGTGATTTCTTTGGAGGAATTTATGCAACCCGTGTGGCTAATTTTCTGAATATAGCTCCACAAGAGGGGTATATGATTGTACCTCCTGTTTATTTGGATAAAGAAGCTATGTCTGATCATCACTTTCTTGAGAGGAATGAACAATTCCTCCATTATCGACTAATCTATGACAGATGCAATGTCGTCCCTGTTACTCTTCCTGCTCCCTACCTTTTTTGATTATCAGGCAAGAGGAAGATACGTTGTCACCAGGGAGGAAGCGACTGAATATGAGAGGAGAATGGAGGAAGCTCGCCAACATGCTGCTGCTCAGGAGGCTGTTGCCTCTGCATCTCAGTATAACCCCAGTTTCACTTATGGATATCAGCCAGGCGGTCATTGGTATTAAACCAACTTAGGCCAAAAGCCTAAGCTTGGGGGAGTACGTATTTCTCACCGACTTTACATTCATTTTCACACACTAGTCATCGGTGCTCATACTCTTTCATTGTATTATCCATGTTAGTCTAAATTTCTTTTTCTTTTTTTCTTTTTGTGTGTTTGATAAACTTGAAGAGAAACCAAAAAAAATTAGTTAGTTTAATTTCCATGCTTGTAGTAGAAGTTAAAATGAAAACCCAAAAAGATTTCTCGTTCTTCTTTTACTTGTTGGGAGCTTTCCCGTGTAAATAGTTTTCTTTTCTTTTCTTTCTTTTGGGGGTCGAGAAGACCATATTGAAAATGCTTAGTGGCTCTTATATGCATGATTGTTTACTCAACTTTGAGCCCATATTACTTGTCTTCTCTCTTGAGTTGAATGCTTGCAGATTCCAGCTTAGTCCAATGCACGTGCACTCTTATTATTATACACATCGTTCGGTCATGCGAGTGAAAGGCAATAATGACGATATATGATGGACTCATTGGGATGAGAAAAGCTGGTATGAACTCGACCTCTCTTGTTTTTGTAAATATGATGATCCATCGTTCCTGAGTCAGCTATTATGAAGTAAACATATTTGCAATGACATTTAGAGATCATAGTTACTTGTGCCATGCTTGATTAGCTATGAGTTATAATGGTTTACCTTGCGTGCCAACATGCTATTAGAATGATTATGATGTGGTATGATGGGATGGTATCCTCCTTTGAATGAATTGACTGACTCGACTTGGCACATGTTCACGCATGTAGTTGAATCAAATCAACATAGCCTTCACGATATTTATGTTCATGGTGGATTATATCCTACTCATGCTCGTACTCGGTGTGAATTAATTTTAATGCATGTTTACGACTGTTGTCGCTCTCCCAGTTGGTTGCTTCCCAGTATTTTGCTAGCCTTCACCTGTACTAAGGGGGAATACTGCTTGTGCATCCAAACTCCTTAAACCCCAAAGTTGTTCCATATGAGTCCACTATACCTTCCTATATGCGGTATTTACCTGCCGTTCCAATTAAATTTGTATGTGCCAAACTCCAAACCTTCAAATGAAATTCTGTTTTATATGCTCGAGCAGCTCATGTTACAACTAGGGCTGCCTATATCTTCCATGCTAGGTGGGTTATTGTCAAGAGGAGTGGACTCCGCTCCTCATTCACGAGAAAGGGCTGGTAACCGGGATGCCCAGTCCCATGATCCAAAAAGATCAAAGCAAATCAAAATAATTAAACAAAACTCCCCCAGGGCTGTTGTATGTTGGAGGCACTCGTTGTTTCGAGCAAGCCATGGATTGATGCTTGTTGGTGGTTGGGGGAGTATAAACCTTTAACATTCTGTTTGGGACTGCCTATAATGCATGTAGTATGGAAGATACATCCATCTCATAGTTGTTGCATTGACAGCGAAAGTATGCCGCTCAAAATGTTACTCAATCTCTATTTTAAAATCGAGCTCTGGCACCTCTACAAATCCATGCGTCCCTATGCGAAGGGCCTATCTATTTACTTTTATGTTGAGTCATCACCCTTCTTATTAAAAAGCACCCGCTGGAGAGCACACTGTCATTTGCATTCATTATTATTGGTTTATATTGGGTATGACTTGACTGGATCTCTTTTACCATGAATTACAATGTTTAGTCAGTCCTTGATCTTTAAAGGTGCTCTGCATTTATGTTTTGCGGTATCAGAAAGGGCTAGCGAGATACCATTTTGTTATATCATCTTATGATTATTTTGAGAAAGTGTTGTTATCCGAGTTTTATTATTATCGCTCACTAGCTGATTATGCTATTAATATGAGTAATTATGAGACCTATGTGTTATTGTGAGTATGGTTAGTTCATAATATTTGCTGAAACTTGAATGCTGGCTTTTCATGTTGCAATAACAAGAGCAAATAGAATTTGTAAAAGTTTTTCTTTATCACTTTCAATTTATCAACTGAATTTCTTGAGGACAAGCAAAGGTTTAAGCTTTGGGTAGTTGATACGTCTCCAACGTATCTACTTTTCCAAACACTTTTGCCCTTGTTTTGGACTGTACCTTGCATTATTTGAATGAAACTGACCCGGACTAACGATGTTCTCAGCAGAACTGCCATGATGTTGTTTTATGTGTAGAAAAGAAAAGTTCTCGGAATGTCCTGGAAATCCATGGAGGCACTTATCGGAATTAATAAGAATTTTTGGCAAAAGAATTAATGCCAGGGGGCCCACAGCCTGTCCACGAGACAGGGGGCGCACCGCCCCTAGGGCGCGGCCTCCTATCTCGTGGGCCCACTGGACCTCCACCGACGTCAACTCGAACTCCATATATTCACGTTCGGGGAGAAAAAAAATCAGGGAGAAAGTTTCATCGCGTTTTACGACACTGAGCCACCGCCAAGCCCTAATCTCTCTTGGGAGTGCTGATCTAGAGTCCGTTCGGGGCTCCGGAGAGGGGGATTCGTCGCCGTCGTCATCATCAACCATCATCCATCACCAATTTCATGATGCTCACCGCTGTGCGTGAGTAATTCCTTCGTAGGCTTGCTGGATGGTGATGGGTTGGATGAGATTTACCATGTAATCAAGTTAGTTTTGTTAGGGTTTGATCCCTAGTATCCACTATGTTCTAAGATTGATGTTGTTATGACTTTGCTATGCTTAATGCTTGTCACTAGGGCCCAAGTGCCATGATTTCAGATATGAACCTATTATGTTTTCATGAATATATGTGTGTTCTTGATCCTATCTTGTAAGTCTATAGTCACCTATTATGTGTTATGATCCGACAACCCCGAAGTGACAATAATCGGGATATTTCTCGGTGATGACCGTAGTTTGAGGAGTTCATGTATTCACTATGTGATAATGCTTTGTTCCGGTTCTCTATTAAAAGGAGACCTTAATATCCCTTAGTTTCCGCTAGGACCCCGCTTTAATGGAAGGGTAGGACAAAAGATGTCATGCAAGTTCTTTTCCATAAGCATGTGTGACTATTTACGGAATACATGCCTACATTACATTGATGAATTGGAGCTAGTTCTATATCACCCTATGTTATAACTATTGCATGAGGAATCACATCCGGCATAATTATCCATCACTGATCCACTGCCTATGAGCTTTTCATATATTTTTCTTCGCTTATTTACATTTCCGTTGCTATTGTTACAAGTACTACAAAAAACCCAAAACATTTATCTTTACTTTTGTTACCGCTACTTTTATTATTATACCACTTTTGCTACTAAACACTTTGCTGCAGATACTAAGTTATCCAGGTGTGGTTGAATTGACAACTCAACTGCTAATACTCAAGAATATTCTTTGGCTCCCCTTGTGTCGAATTAATAAATTTGGGTTGAATACTCTACCCTCGAAAGCTGTTGCGATCTCCTATACTTGTGGGTTATCAACCCACTTCCTACACTACAAAAAAATACACCATGATGATACGTGTTTGTCATAGTAGGTCACATTTTCTGTCATGCATGTACATCCATGAAGAATTTATGACAGAATCAAGATAGACATACCTGTGTTGTCGTAGAAGTGTTACATGACATTACCAAAATTATCATCACAGAAGTGTCCACCTCCATGACGATAAATCGCGCGTCACAGAAGTGCTTTCGTCAAGGGTGACCGACATGTGGCATCGACTGTAACGGAATGCCGTTAAGCTATCGGGTCCGATTTTGGATCCAATAACCTGTTAACAGCCACGACCAATGGGGATTTTCCACGTGTAAAATCATCATTGGCTGGAGGAAACACGTGTTGCCTCACCATTGGGACAGATGTCATCCACTCATGGGACCGAAGGCGCCTATGATACGTCGACATGTGGCACGGCCCAACAAAGGCCCATTCCTGTGAAAAGGCCAACCCGTTTGACTTGGTCAAAAGGTGGCGGGCCGGCCCACGGAAAGCCTGTTAACGGCCTGTTCGCATACAACCCAGTTACAGCCTGCTAACACAGGGCCCGTTACGGCCTATCCGAATTAGTCCCAGTAGCATCATTTGGGCCGTCCAATATGATTCTAGCCCGTTTTAACTTCTGGCCCATGTATGGCCCATGATGTCTTTCGGCCCATATGAGGCCCTTTGTAACTCTTGGCCCATTAATGACCCGTGGTGAAACTGGCCCGTAATGAACAGTGTATCACTTTATACCCATTAACGGCCCATTATTCCATTGGGCCGTTTCCAACCCATGTTATCTTTCGGCCTTCTCAGGGCCCATTTATTCTTGGGCTCATTTTCTGCATTCGGTTACTTACGTACCGTTACTGTAATTTTTTGCTTGTGGGCCAAATTCAGCCCGTTGTTACAGTCGGCCCGTTTGTGGCCCATTAATACGTTGGGCCATTTTCATAGCATCATCAAATACGCCCTATTAGTGACGGCCCGTTATGGTCGGCCCATGAACGGATGATTCCAACTCTAGCCTGTTTATGGCCATAATGCGGTCTATTATTGGCCCATGTTTGGCCAATCGATCATACGACCCATATAAGGCCCATTGATGATACGACCTGTAGAAGGCCCATTGTTTCTATGGCCCGTAAAAGGCCCATTGTTTCTATAGCCGGTACGAGGCCCAGTGTCACTACAGTAAATATGTAGCCCATGGTTATTGTGGCCTAGTTTTAAAAAATAGGTTATTGCGGCCAGTAGCAAACCGCGGAAAAAGAACTGCACTGACTACAAGCAAACAAATAAACAAGACAACAAGGAAATAAATAAGCAAGCAACTTACGCTAGGCTATCACGGCTATTACACATATTACATCCACTGGGCATCAAAGTTCGCCACCAGTGCAAATATAGGGAACAAAGCAGCATATAAACGCCGCAGCAAAACAAGTCTAGAATAGAAACCAATTCAGAAGAGCTCAAGAAACAATATCCTGGGTACCCATAATGCTGGCAAGATGCTTAGCAAGCTTATTAACTTTCTCTTGTTTGGCGCTTAAATCCTCCAGCGCTTGCTGTTGCATAAGAAAGTACGCATCTGAATTCTGTAGGGACTTCCTCAGTCCTTCAGCTTCTTGCCGCAGCACAGCTGACTGATGCCTTTCAGCTTGTAGCTGAGACTGAAGAAGCCGAAGTGATTCAGGAAGCGAGTTCGAAGAGCTTGTGCCAGCGGTACTGGCTAGTAACTAGAACACTACATCAAGACATGACTTTGGGGTTTTCTCACTGTCTACAAGATCTTTTTTATCACCTATCTTGGAGACCAACAGGGTTGTCTCACTATCTTGAACCTTATCTGCATTACTTTATCTACCATTGCATAGTGGGGTGCTCTTCTCCAATATTTTGTTTAAATATTACAAGAGAAACAAGCAGACACATCACATGTTTAGCATGTAGTATACGAAACTCATTTTGGTAAACCGATTCAGTAGTAAGGTGGACAGGATAACAACATGAAACAAACATATAACTATGTACTATGGTCACTGTATTGTCCATATCATTCTAGTTTATGTTGCCTAATCAAGATAGAGACACAGTTCAACTCATATATTTTTAAAACACAACAGCATAGAAAGAATATAAGTGTGAGAAACTACACAACATTGGCAACACTTGTAATGTGCATCACATGAGAACATAATTGTTTATACAACTTAAACTAAAATCAACATAGAGCAAGAAGTTAGAACAACAATCCAGTTAAAGAAATAGGTTTAAGACATACCTGTTGCGCCATTGGAGTTTCAATTGGATCCTTCAAATTCGGAAGTAGTTGGTATGAGTAAATACAGTGATGCAACAACAAAGGAGTATGGACCATAGCTACGGAATCTGACCTGGGAACAATTGCTCTTCTGCATTAAACGTGGAGTTTGGGTTAGCTGTGGTGGTCTTCGTGCTTTGGGCACTGCAGTTTCTTTAGAAACTACTCGTGTGGGGGTACTCTGTGGTGGAAATGGTGCTTTGTCAACTAGAAGTGGGTTACTATCCGCTGGGGTTGCGATTAGATGGGCTGTAGCTGGTTCTCTGCCCAACGGTGTAAGTGTGCAATCTGGAAGAGTCTCGATTATGTGTGGTGGGGCTAGTTTGTGGGCTAGTACAACCATGGTTATATCTGCATCGACGGGTAGCACTGTCTTTTGTGAAGAATGGTTTTTTTCTCCCTTAGATACTGCCATCACCCCCTCCAATTCAAATTGCTGATAAACAAGAAAAGAAATTGAACGTACAGACATTGTATGATATATGTCTGATAGACAGATGTGGTAATTCACATATATGTTGTCTAACCAAACAAGACAGCATGACACAATTTCACATATATGATGCCTAACTAAACAGGATAGGATGACACAGTTTCAGATATATGATGGATAACTTAACATGATATAATGGCATAATTCAACATATGTTCAGTATCTAAACAGGATGACATGACAAAACTATATGATGTCTTTCTAAAATAGGTGGGGATGAAATAATTCACATACATGTTTGTCTAAGTATATAGGATGGCATGATATAATTTACATAATTGATTCATATACTAAGCAGCTAGCACTCGCATGTATGATCTCTAAACAAAGCAGATGGAATTCAATATTGTGCATATGATGTCTAAACTAAGCAATGCAAGACACCATATGCATGATATGAGAAAATATAAACATTGCAAATTAGAGCATACACATCAGGTGGGATATAGGACTGGTCATCTGTCTCGAAATCTTCCTCTGAGGAGCTCCCTGTAACCACCATCGAGATATATGCTTCAACAGGTACTATTGCCTGCTCTGAAGACCTTGTTTTCACTCCAGATTTTTCCATAACCGGCTGAAATGGCCGATACACATGAAGAGTAGTTCAATATACATAGATTGTCGACAAATGGAATACATAATGAAAAAAAAGATGACATGAGATAATTCACATATATGATGCCTGGCTACATGGCGGTGAATAATTCACATATATGATAACTAGCTGAAAAAAATGGCATGGCATAATTCACATATCTGATATAGAAAGCAAACAGGAGGCATTCACACAAAGCATGTCTAATCTAAGCAGATGGCATGACAATGCAAGACATTATATGCATGATATGAGAAATATAACCCTGCCAAGTTAGAGCATGCACCTCGGGGGGGGGGGGGATACGACTGGTCATCTGTCTCTGAATTCTCCTCTAAGGAGCTATCTGTAACCAGCAAGAAATCTGCATCGACATGTAGCACTGACTGCTCATATGACATTGTTTTCACTCCAGATTTTCCCATGACGGACTCAAACGGCTGATGCATAGGAAGAGTAGATGAATGTATAAACATTGTTGAAAAATGGAATACATTATGAAAAAAATATATGGCACGATACAATTCACATATACGATGACTGGCTAAACAGGATGGCATTGCATGATTCACGTATAGAAACCAAACAAGTGGCATTCACACAGAGCAAATCTAAACTAAGCTGATGACATATAAGATGTATAATGTAAGCAATGAGAGGCGCCATATGCATGATATGACCAACATCAGCATGCTAGGTTAGAGCAAACACCTCAGGTGGTAAACAAGAGTGGTTTGCTCCTTCTGAATCCCCATCTAAACAGTTATCTTCCTCTGGAATACAATCTGGAAATGCGGGAGGGGAGGAACTTTGCCCACCATGGAGCGGCGTCTGCATGACATTATATTCCCACGCAATGGTCTTCTCTTCTTCTCTACGTGTTCAGTATGATTGTGTACAATATCTGACATGCATAATAATAAAATAGTTAGATTTTGTAAGGCCTAAGGGGTGCATGCAAAATCAAGACCGATGGTAGCGAACGAGTGGATGGATCCAAAGTAATGATAGCAGGTAGATTATAGCTTCAGTTTTAAAAGATAGACAATGGATCATCTATTGTTTGTTGCCCACCCAACATGAACCACATAGAAGACCCCAGATGAACCAGATAGTGGACAGATACTATTCGTTGCTGCCTCGATATGAGACCCACGGGCATTTTAAAACTTAAGTTTGACAATAAAGTAGCACGTAATAATAACCGATGTATAACGTAAGCAAACACGAAAGACTGCGACCTCTCTTCCGGAACCGTGTAGTCTCAGGTTCATCTGCTCAGTCGATGATGGTAATGCAGTTGGTGTGGCTGCTAGCAACAGGGAAGATGATCTAAGGCGGCGAAAGAAAGTCTGCAGGGGGGATCTCTGCTGCAGTGAACGCTTCTGTCGATGGTGCACCTTAGGTGGGGTGGATGATGACACGGCAGGAGCAGGACATAACACACAGAGTTTTATTTGATGCCTATCTGAAAATGAAGTAAATCTGTAAGGGCTCCTTAGAATTGGAGGATTCTATATACGCAGGGACATGGAAAACACAAGAATAGGATAGGAATGCAAGTGCAAAACAGATCATTTGGAAACATAGGATTTCAAACAACCTAGGTGTTTGGTTCACATGAATTGGAAGAACACAGGAATGGAGAAACGTGTTCAAATTAAAGTCAAACCACGTAAAAATGAAAAAAAAATAAGAATCTTATTATGCCAATAATGCAATTAGTTCTGTTCTTCATGCATATTAATTTGAAAAGGACGTCCAAGTGAATATTAAAAGTCCTATGTTTTTTCTTCGAAAGAGACACCAAAGGAAAAAAATCCTCCAGTTTTGCTTTGCCCCACTCCTTCTAACCAAATACACGAATAGTAGTACCATAGTAGTTCCATAGCAAAGGATCCCAGAGGGATCGACATGAATGCAGAGTAACAAAGTGATGCGACGAGTGTACAACCTCTTTGGCATAGCCTTGTGGACCTCAGCATCATTGGGTTGGACGTGGAGGATGGTGATGCTGGTGTGACTGTCAGAGGCGGCGAAGATCTGAGGCCTCTAGAAACGGCATCGAGGGTACTGCTCCGCTGTGATCGATGGTTCTGTCGTTGGAGCAGCTCCGGCGAGGTGTACAGTGGCGAGGCTGAAGCAGGACAAGGCAGACAACGTTAATCTGAAGTGGGACTCTAACATCATCTGCAATAGATGATGTAAAATACATCACCAAAAAGTGCTAGATGTAAAATGCATCAGCCGCGCCACGGCCGCTTCAACAGATGCTGTAAGTACTGTTCACTCTGAACTTAATTGAAGAAACTGAACTTTATAGTCGAAACTGAATTTTACTGTCGAAACTAAATTTTACTGTCGAAACTGATTGAACCAATAGCAGAGCATTGCAATAGATGTTTAGGGCGTTCGAGCAAGCAGTGATCTAAATCAGCAGACGCTTTAGCAAGGAACACACTAGCAGAGAGCTAGTCGTGCAGTAGCACCGCGAGCAAGTGCTAAAGAAGCAACTCCTGTAGCTGTCGGAGGTCGTGCAGCAGCAGCAGCAGCACGAGCGAGAGCAAGAGCAGAGCAGCAGCACGAACTAGAGCAAGATCGGAGCAGCAACGCGACCGACAGCAATAGCAAAGCAGAACAGCAGCACGAATGAAAGCAAGAGCAGTGCAGCAGCGCGACCGACAACAAGAATAGAGCCGCATCGCGAGCAAGAGCCGGAGCAGCTGCAGCTAGTACCGGTGTGGAAGTCACCGCCGAGGAAGCAACTGCATGGGGGAGAGACGCCGTGGATGATGTGGCTAGCGACGGCACTGTCGATGGAGACCCGCCATGGCTGCTCGGTATCGAGCATTGACAGCCCCGAAAGATTGAATAAAAGATAAAATTCAGCGGTGGGTGCAGAACCTCCTTGGTGGTGCCGAATTGGCCTCGGCTTCATCGGAGGAATTGGTGAGGGTGTTGCGGTTCCGGTGGGGCAAGTCAAGACGGTGCTATGGGGATGGAGGTGGCGCGATAGACGAGGCGAACATCAGGGCATGTCCTTGGAGGTGGAGGACGGGGTGGCTGATACGGCGGGACGACGAGATCGATGATGGAACCTTCTCTGGTGTAGTGGATGAGGGACGGCGAACTGTTGCGGTGGACGATGTAGACGGGGAAGAGTCTACGGCTGGGCGGCGGTCGGGAGGCCGATGGAGGAGTGTGTGGTTTCACGGGTTTTGGCGGCCTCGGTGTACGAATGTGGGGAATGAAGGGGAAGGGGGGAGCCATGGCTTAGGGACACGCTTGTCCGAAATATATGTTAAGTTACCAGCATACCCCCACCGGTTTTGACACCGCAATGCTGAGCTTTATTTCCGGCAGAGGGGTAGAAGGGGGATTTCACGTGTCCGAGCTTCATTTTCGGATGAGGAGGGAGTTTTCGCGCGCGTCGAAATTTCGGGATAACAAGGCGCGACGCGGGTTGAACAGGCGGGAGTTTCAAAGCAGGTGAGACAAAAGATACTCGAGCTTGAAAATTTCGGGATAACAAGGTGCGGATTCATTGTTCCGTAGAACAAACTTAACGTGTAAAAAAACAATGTGACAGCCTGGTTTTTGCCCCCTTTTCTTTGTGTGATTTTCAGTTGATTTGAATTTGAGTTTGGAGTTTTTGAATCTTTTCATTTGGACTTAACCAGTTGGGTACCCTTGACTTTCACCCAATTGCTTCATCTACCTATATAACCATCACTCCATCTCTGGTTCATCTCAAAATATTATTTGGAATATTTTTCTTTAATGAAAATATTCATTTCCCCCTCCTAAACCCTAGCTAGCTCAATGTGCTCCAAAGCCACCCCAATTTTTCTTGCCCCTAAAATTCTGAGAAAAATCCTAATTATTCTTTCAACCCTATGGCACCTTTACGAGCAAAAATATTTCAGCACTTTTTGGAATATTTTGGCTACAAAAAATATTTTCTTTTCTTGACAGAAATGGTAGTTTCTACAACAACTACCATTTTACTTGCTCCATTGTAGCTAGTTTTTCTTGTGCATCATCACCTTAGTAGATGATTGCTAGCCTCCAAAGTCCAGCCTTCAACTCCCATTGGTTTGACCACAGTAAGCTCTCAAAGTTACTGTTCAGGAACTTACCAGGAGTGTGAAATGAATTCTACTACACCTGAAACCAAACCCAAGCATGGTAACGATCAAAACTACCATGGATAACACGCCAGACATGAAGTTTGGGCTTAGATCGGCCTGAGGTCATAGTTCACGCGGTGACCGCGTTCGTCCAGGCGTGCTGGCATGCAAACAGCACGCTCTGAGTGCCGCCGAGCGCTCTGTTGCACGCGTGCTTGCTGCCCCGCCTGCCTGAGTGTGCCAAACCGTGCTACCATCAGCGTCCCGACCCCCTTAACTCCGCCCTGGCACTCGCCGACACCGGAGCTCGCCGTAGCTGGTATGGGCACGGTCCGGCCAACACCATAGTGCACGGCGCACTGTGCTCGCTCGTCGTCTTCCTCTCACCCCTGTGCTTGTCCCCGTTCGCCAACAGTCCCCGCGTGAGCTACGTCTTCTTCTCCCTCTCTCACTGACACCGTTCGTCGCCGGGCGCCGCGGCCAGGTGTCCACCGGCAGAGCCCGAAACCCCCTCACCGCTCGCCTATAAATAAGGCCATCCCCAGCCTCCTCGAGCACCCTTCTCCACTCCCACACACTCCACAAGCGCGTAGAAAGCCGTAGCCTGGCCGGGCAGGACGCGGGCTGCCGTCCCCGAGCTCGAGCTTGCCGGTGATCCCCTTGGGTCATCTCCACAGCTCCAGCCCTTCCCAGGCCAGCGCAACCCTTCCAGGGCCTCCTCCACTCTTCGGTGGTGCCGTTCCGCCCGGTTAGAGCCCCTGGAGTCACCTCTGGTCGCCGTCGTCTTCGTCTCCGGTGACCACTACTCTCTGCCTCCTCGAGCACCCTCCTCCACTCCCACACACTCCACAAGTGCGTAGAAAGCCGTAGCCCGACTAGGCAGGCCACGGACCGCTGTCCCCGAGCTCGAGCTCACCGGCAATCCCCTCGTGTCGTCTCCGCAGATCCAGCCCTTCCCAGGCCAGGGCAACCCTTCTAGGGCCTCCGCCACTCTTCAGTGGTGCCGTTCCGCCCGGTTAGAGCCCCTGGAGTCACCTCTGGTCGCTGTCGTCTTCGTCTCCGGCAACCGTTGTTCTCTGCCTCCGCTGGAGAGGCCGATTCCAGCGCCGTCCGACCACCCCTAGCCATTCTACGGGTACGGGCAGGTGCGCCTCTGTCTCCTCTCTCGATCCCTCCCTCTTGTTTTGGCCCAGGAGCCCTTGTCGCCAGCGTGCGCTCCGGCGAAGCCTCGTCGCTCTCTGTTCCCCTCTCCCCCTCCACCTCACCTGACTAGCAGGGCCTGCTAGTCAGCCTATCTGTACGCGCGTGAAGCATACAAGTGGTGGCGTCTTGGGGCTTTACGCCTTCGATGTCACCCCCCCTCAGTCTGTTTATCTAAATTCAAATTTTAATTAAATCCAGAGAACTTCAAACGGCCAAAACTTTTTAACCATAAGTCCAAATGAGTTGATTCTTTTTGCATTGTGTTCTTTGTGCAAAAATCTAGAATCTCGCCACAGATGGGATTTTTCCCTACTGTCTAGATTTTCTGGTGAATTTCAGAAGGTTTCTTGATGATTTCTTTTTTGTGTTTTTAAGTATTTTCAGAAGGCCAGGCTTGTCTTGAGGATCACCAGGAGGCTTCTGAACCTCATCTGCACTAAGGGAAGCCACAACAACATTTTCATAGTGCCATTACAATATTTGTGATTTTCTACTTGAACTAATGAATATCCAAGCATTTAAATTATTATAATATTAATTATATTCTGTTAGATGCTTATTAAAGTGAATATGCTTGTTTTACAGAAAGTTTGAAGTGAACTTAGTTGGTATAACAAGGATTTAGTTTTTGGATGATGAAAGGATAATATGGTTACGGATATAAATAATTAGTGAAGTTATTTTCTAGCTTGAGTAAAAATGATAAATTTGCTACAAAAGATTTTGTTTGAAGTGAGGTTTGATCTTAACTAGAGAAGTCTCACGAGTTGTTAATGCTCAGTGTGGATATAGTTGACTCAATCATATCCGTTGATATGTGATGCATATGTTAGTGCTGCATGTCATGGCATTATGACGCCAGTTATTTTCACTTTAAGGTGAACCTGATAATAACTTAACTTGAATACGTTGTTGACCGGGTCATGGTGCCTCTGAATCGAGTTTTTCCCAGTGCAACCACATTTGATGGTATGGGACGGCCTTTATTCGTTTCGTTGTCATGCCTCTGGTCGGTGCCTCCAACTAGGGAAGGTTATGGGCGTGCGTTACCCTGGCCCGGTAAGCATACATAACCTTGTGTGCCCGTTGTTGAGTTTATGGTACCGGGTCCCCGTGTGGGATCGTTTATGTTTGGCCATGACGGTGGTCATTGTGTCTTTGGTAGACACGGGGCCACCCAGGACTAGCCCGATGGGGAGTGAGCCAGAGTGGCCGGGAGAGTGTCATGGCAATGGAGGGGTTTCGTCAGAATGTCGTTGGTCCACCCGAATGGGAGTGCGAGGCCATGGGTTCCATGGTGTGGGTCCAGTGCGCTACCTCGGGAGATTGTATTAATCTATCGATAGCCGAGTCCACGGTTAAGGACACGCTTGAAAGTAGGTCACACCATGCGTCAACAGTTAATAAATCTTGCACACTAAGAATGAACTTTGCATTGTGTTGGTGGCAGGAAGGCCATCGTATTGAGTTGGACCAGATGTTGGTCATGGTTGTGATCGCCGGAAGGATCACTGTTCGAGACCGAATATTGGTCGTGGTTGTGATCGCCGTAAGGATCACGGGTTGAGACCAAGTATTGGTCGTGGTTGTGATCGCCGTAAGGATCACGGTTTGAGACCAAATATTGGTCGTGGTTGTGATTGCCAGAAGGATCACGAGCTGTCTCTGGGTTGGCACGTTTGTGATCCAAGAGCGATCACGTTTGGTAAGCCAGTCCGAGGGACTTATCACAAGAGCATGGGCACGGCATGTTGGATATATTGTTGCATTATTATGAATTGGTTAATTGTCATGATATTGTTTGTCATTATGTTTATCCTCGTTGTGAGCTTGCAAGGACATTCAATGTACTGACCTGGCGTGTCATGCCAGATTTCAGGAAAGTGCCATTGGAAAGGAGTGTTGTCCAAGTCTAGATCATGTCCACATTGGTGTCCCTGTGCTATGGAGTTCTGCTACGACGTTGTTCCGCTGCCGCGTAGTTGTCGTGATCGAGGCCCCTTTATGTTCCCTAAATAATGTACATATTGTTCAGCCGCACCGTGTGTGCCGCTTGGCCTCGCCAACTGTTGTAATGTAAACTCTGTTTCACTAGCATCAATAAAGCGGTTGTTTTCTGTACCAAGATGTTGTGTGTTGCCAGAAGAAAAGGTCTCTGGGCTGGCAATGCATGGTAAACCGGTTGCTCTGAGCCGGGGTGCCACAAACAATTCATACAGGACACAAGAGAGTCATGTCCCCTTTTACTATATTTCTATAGATGCCATTGAAAAAACTACAAGAAAAATGTAAAAAAATCGGGAGAACATTATTACCCTGTATAGTACCAAATCGGTTCGCACTTCCCTCAACAACAAGAAAAAACAAATCAATTCCCACCAAAAGAAAGAGTAATGTCCCTTTTTATTTGATTACAAATGCCAGGATCTCGAATTTCAATTTTTGAATCCACGTTATGTTGAATTCGAATATATCGTTAGGTGACCTTGCGGTTTATAATTGATGTAGTCGTTCATTTTGATCTTCCATCATATATGAACATTTTACTCCACCCTGTGAACATATATATTGTTGTCTACCATATGGCCTAAATTTGAATCAATTTTCCTTATTTGAATACGATTGTTGTCAAGTTATACAATCATTTAAATTTTATCTTGATAACAAAAAAACATGCATATAGCAGTTCACTATGAACTACATGTACCATACGATCTCCAATTCAAATATTTGTATCCATTTTATGTTGAATTCAAATAATATTACATTGGTCTAGGTAGCGAGATGTTCGGGATAATGTAAACCCTGTTTTCATATGTACAATTTTTGGCTGAATTGGGACAAGTTTTGGTATAAGCTTCTTGCAAAACCAGAGATTCTCTCAACAAGCCTCGTGGTTCCGAGAGGGAACATGTCACCTTTGTGTGCGGAACGATATACACCGCCTCCCCCTGATTTTCTTTACAGAGGCAACATAGAACTATATGAGTGCCCTGTTAAATTTTGGAATTATCTTGGGTTCGTTTGGCCTTTTTATACATTAATTGAGTTTTTGGACTTTTAATGTGCATAATCCAAATTTGAACTGCAGGCACATGCTCCGGTGCACCAAAGTTGGTTCAAAAATCACATGTGTGTCCTTGTAGAATTTCTAGGTCCCATGGAAGAAATGAGAATGAAATTCAAACATTTGGGCGTCGTGACTCGGCCGAGAACATCGAGAAACTTGGATTTCAAATTCATATAAATCCAAAACTCGCCTGAAATCATGAAAGTTGGCATGGTGTCATGTCATGGCACTAACATGTTGTGGTAAAAAATTGGGCCGATTTGGAACAAGTTTTGGTATAGGGGGCCTTTGGATTATGCCCACACCAGCCCGACCAAAACGACGGCATGCCAAAATTTTGACAAAGGAAATAGCCTCCGGGAATTCTCCCACACGCTAGTGCAGAATCACAATGGCTGGCCAAAAAGTTGGCTGTGAGCCAAAAACTTTGCTGCGATCCAAACACTAGCCCAACCTGTGGTCAACGACCAAAATTTTGGAAGGGCAGCTTGTGGCTGCCATCCAAACAACCCCATAAGCTTCTTGCAAACCGAAGCTTCTCTCAAGGTAGATCGTGGTTCTAAGAGGGAACGTGCCACCTTTGAGTGCGGAACGATATACACTGCCCCCCTTGAGTTTCTTCACAAAGGCAACATAGAACTACATGAGTGCCTTGTTAAATTTTGGAATTATTTCGGGTTCATTTGTTGTTTTTTATACATTAATTGAGTTTCTGGTCATTTAATGTGCATAATTCAAATTTGAACTACAAGCACATGCTCCCATGCACCAAAGTTGGTTGAAAAATCACATCTGTGTCCTCGGGTGAATTTCTAGGTCCCATGCAAGAAATGGGAATAAAATTCAAACATCTGGGCATCGTGCTTCGACCGAGAACATTGAGAAACTTGGTTTTAAAATTCTTGTAAATCCAAAACACGTCTGAAAATCATGAAACTTGGCATGGTGTCATGTCATGGTAGTACCATGTTGTGGTAAAAAAATTGGCCGAGTAGGAACAAATTTTGGTATAAGCTTCTTGCGAACCGAAGCTTCTCTCAAGAAGGCTCGTGGTTCTGAGAAGGAACGTGTCACCTTTATGTGCATAATTCAAATTTGAAATACAAGCACATGCTCCAGTGCACCAAAGTTGGTTGAAAAATCACATGTGTGTCCTCGGGTAAATTTCTAGGTTCCATGCAAGAAATGGGAATGGAATTCAAAATTTTGGGCGTCGTGGTTGGGCTGGAAACATTGATAAACTTAGTTTTTTAATTCTTGTAAATCCAAAACACGGATGAAAATAATGAAACTTGGCTTGGTGCCATGACATGGCACCAACATGCTGTGGTAATTTTGCAGTCCGATTTGCGAAGGCGCACACATTAACAATCAACGAAGTCATTTTGGAACAAGTGCTTTCACGTTACAATCGGAAACACGAGTATTATTGAAACCGTGGGCGTTCTATTTACCATTTATGTGCCACCACACATCCCTTTTTTATTAGCTAGGAGGTGCCGTGTAGGGTATCTATTTGAGTACGGAGGCGTGTGATCAGACCCTTGCACGTGCTTATTGGGAGGAGAGCCCTCTGACATCCATCTGCAGTCCACCTTACTCCCAAGGTCTCCATTAATGGCACCCCAGCCTCTATTTTTTTGAAACTAAGCCTCTGTTTAATGGCGTGGCTATGTCTCACTCGACTGAGATTTAAGAGAGAAAAAGAAAATTGGAAAGCACGGATCTTGATGTAAGATCCGACAGACCTATATAGCATCTACTACGACTTATAGCAAGACTGACGAATATATAAGGACGACGATAGTGGATAATAGTTGGCTTACATAATTAGGAAGATAATTATAAAGCCACATGCGGCTACGCCCGAAATACACAAGGGCAAAAGAAGAAGGAAGACAACGATCTGGCTCGCTGATCTATACCAGCCTCTATTTTTTTGAAACTAAGCCTCTGTTTAATGGCGTGGCTATGTCTCACTCGACTGAGATTTAAGAGAGAAAAAGAAAATCGGAAAGCACGGATCTTGATGTAAGATCCGACAGACCTATATAGCATCTACTACGACTTATAGCAAGACTGACGAATATATAAGGACGACGATAGTGGATAATAGTTGGCTTACATAATTAGGAAGATAATTATAAAGCCACATGCGGCTACGCCCGAAATACACAAGGGCAAAAGAAGAAGGAAGACAACGATCTGGCTCGCTGATCTATACTTTCTTGACGCGTTGCTGCAGGCCGCGAAACTTGTCTCCGCGGCGAGCGGTGATGATCTCTTTCATGCCCTCAAGACGCTGCTTGAGAGCATCCACGGATTCCTCCACCAGCCTTTGGCGATCGATGTGGAGCATTTCATTCTCGTCCTTAAGTTTCTTGACGATGACGCCGGTCCTCTGCAACAAGGCACTGGTCTCCTCCTGCTGGTCTGCACTTCGGACGATCTTCGCCCTCAGCAGGTCGCGATCGGCCCAGAGCCTCTCATTGCCCTACCTTAGTTGCCGGATGACGCCCGTAGCCTGTTCAAACGAGGCTTTCATGTCGTCCTGCAACCTCGCCCAGCCGGAGATCTAATCCATCTGGATATGGATGATCGCATGCATGCGCCTGTAAGAGTCATCGCCTGCCCGTGAGACATTTTCCCAGGCGGGACATCTCTGCTGCATTCGCGGCACGACGGGACATCTCTGTTGCTTCTGCTGTTCGGCCGGACCAGTCTGCTGCATCGACGGTGCAAGGGGACCTCTGTGCTGCTTCGGCGGCGCGACATGACCTTTGCGCTGCTACTTCCGTGATGCGTGACATGTCGGCTGCTTTCGCGGTGAGGCGGGACAACTGTCGTGCTTCCGCTTCCATGCTCGCCTCTCCCTGGTGGTAATCTCTCGACCTAGAACTCACACTGGCCATGGTAGATGCAAGGGAAAGATGCTGAATGACTTGTTTGTTTTTGTGGACGAGGAGTTGAGGAGGAATGTGCAGTCATCTTGGCATAGTGGTATTTATAATCGAGTACTAATACACTCCTAAGTGGGAAACCATTTAGGTTGTGATTGGTGTGAACAGGTTTGCAATTAAATATAGCATGGTAGTAGTAGTAATTTGGAATGTGACGAGACGCAAGCTCCAAATTTATTGATGGTTCTAGTTTCGAAGTGCGGCACTATTCCCAAATGGCGTAACGTGGGCACGTGTTCTTGGCCGTGGTGTAGCATATGCCATGGTAGTTCTTTTTCTACAGCTGTGTACGTGGAATAACTGGCACCGTTAGATACATATCTTACGGTTATTGGGTCGTTCGACAGGAATAGCTGTGTGGCGAGCTATAGACTAGTCTTTTTTCAGACGCATTAAACCTATCTCTCGGGACTTCTTGCACGCACTATCTCTAGCTCCCTAGGTCGATCCCACCCACATACACTTGTACTCTGAGTTTAGTATGCTATACAGGAAGAGAAGAGGTGCACGCACGCACTCATCCTCTCTCACACACGCATATGTTTTCTCGAAAAGGAGGATGATGACCCCCGGCCTCTGCATCTGGGAGTCACACACGCATCTGTAGCTATGAATTGTAGTGTTCTCAACCCTCCGATTGGCTCTATCATAGGATTCACATTGCTCCTTGGCCTTGAGATTGAGAAGTTTAAAACGAGGAGGCTAAGCTGGAGGTGCGAGGTTTTGGTTAATGTGCAGGCCGGACACGGCACCAACACGACACGAGCTTCGTCTGCCTGGTGCGCAGTCCGGTGAGTTGTCGAACACAACCAGGCCCTGCTTGGTACCTGCGCCTCGACTTATGTGCAAAGAAATTAGTGTCGGAGGGAGTACTACTAGTAGTAGTACTACTTTGATGTGTCGCGTTAACTCACACAAGTATGAAACACTTCATGAACAAGCAAGCATATACTCCCTCTGTTCCAAAATACTACTTGACTTCCATTTGTCCAAAAATGGATGTACCTATATACAAAAACATGTCTAGATACATCTATATGTTGACAAATGGAAGGCATGTATTGTGGAACGGAGGGAGTACTTGTCGTCAAAATGGATAAAAAGGGACGTATCTAGAACAAAAATACGTCTACATACATCTCCTTTTATCCATTTTGATGACAAGTAGTACTTCTTACACAAAGGAACTTTATATCAAACACACACAAAATATCTGTTCGACTGTTGGAAATTATTGATCTGATGTCGAATTAATTGCTGCATCACCACCAAAACCCACCGTTTCTTAAGCTAAAGTATACTAAGCTAATCCCTATATTAGCATATTACTAAGATAAACAGATGGCACTATAGAAACATTGAGGACATGAGCTTGTCAATCTGAATGTGGAGGGGCACTAGCTTAGGCCCGGCCAACAGCTTGGGCGGAACTGTGAAGAAGGTCAGCTCCTGCACGGCGACGCCACCGGGACCCTTGCTGCTTGTCACCTCCATTTTCACCTTGACAGCGTCGGTCGTGCCTTTGGGTTCCCCCGGAGGGCCGTTCGCCCATAGCTTGGCCACGCAGTGCGGAAGTGGGGACGCCCCCGCTCTAATGTAGATGACCGACACGGTGATAGGCGCGCCGATGTCGAGCACGCCGCTGACCAAGAAAAACGCGCGGCCATCGTTCTCCGCGAACATCAAGAGTTGTGGCTCTGACAGTGGCACTTGTAGCTGGAGCACCTTGCCGTACTGGATCCTGTGCACGGGCATGGGATGCGCGGTGCTGATGTCGTGGTAGAGCACCGGGGGCAGGCCTTCATAGCCGCAGATGGGCACGGGGCATTTGTAGGGCGCGGGCGGACACACGCTCTGGTGATCGGCAAGATTGTGGAAAGTGACGTAGAGCCCACAACCTTCGTGTGGGCATTCCACCCTCACCGATGAAAGGACGGTGTCCACCATCGTGTTCCCCACGTCGAAGCCATCGCCGCGCTCGCACTTCTGGCACTGCTGCTGGTTCCTTGGGCGCTCGATGTGGCAGTCTGCGCAGGCCAGGTGCCCTCCCTTGCAATGCAGAAATCAATCGAACTGCACATCAATCAAGAAATCTGCACCTTGCTCAATCAGCCGAACGGACGAGGTGTATTCGAACCTCATACATTGGAGGCGTCAAGGGGCGGAGGTACAAGGGGCATTGGAGCAAGGTGAGGTCCATCGAGACCATAGAGAGCTCCATCGTCGGGTCCTGTTCCGTCTGCATGATCTCGCCCTCCTTGTGCACAACCATCTCCCGCTTTAGGGCCAGGGCATTACAAAGCTTTACCGTAACATACTTATACAACTTTAAGGTGCATTAAATCAACACATGCAAGTATCAAAAGGAGAGTGACGACATGCATGCATGCATTGTAATTAATGCATCGGTAAACACAAATTATTGAAATATATCGAGTGCAGTGCTTTGATGTGTCGCATCAACTTGTACAACAACGAGAAGTTTGATTATCCTCTCCCTCGCGGTCTTAACTGCACCTGCCTTTGGCTGTATGACAGGTTGGCCACCCACCTGTTGTGCCCACCTGTCATACACGCTAAGGCAGGAGCGTCCCTCCCTCGCCCATGAGCGTGGTGGCTGGCAAGACTAGGAGAAGCTTTCGCTACATGCTCTCCCTCCCACATGCGGCGGACATGCAATAGTTCAATTGATGTCAGATGGACATAAGCATACTATAGTACTCCTCCAGTGCAGTAGTACTCCATCATTGTTCGACTTCCCGAAGAGGCGAAGAGCCAAGCGCAGCCCGGACGCTCGCGTGGCAGTTTCATGTGTAGAGTAGTCTAGGATAACGTGTACCGTGCCTGTAAGCTTAAAATCTATGGGGTCGGCTCCATGCTATGTGGCTGTCTCAAAGTTTTTTTAATTAAAATAGTCTCCCGGCCCTACCTGTCATCCTGGTGATTGTAGTTTGCACGCTCATCGGGTCAAGACAGGAATATATATTTTAATTTGTGGTGGGTAAATGTTAGAGGTTGCAGCAAATATATTGTACACTGTGGGTCTTTCAGCCAAGTTTAGAGGCAAGCATGTGGGGCCAGTGCTATGATGTGTCGCATTAACCCGTACAACGACGAGAAGCTTGATTTTACTACGACACGCCTTCTCCCTTGCCCATGCGCGCGGTTGCTCGCAAAAGAGGACAGTCTTTTGCTTATAGTACTACAACAAGCTATCCCTCCCGCTCGCGGTGGACGGACATGCAATAGTGGATTCGATACTATAGAAGCAATAGTACTAACATCATTGTTCATCTTCTTGAAGAGGCGAAGAGCCGAGCGCAACCTGAACGTGGCCGTTGCAAACAATGGAGCACGCATATAGCCAGGCTCTTGCATGAGACAAAATTGCTATGTGAGCCCACTATTGTAGTACGTACTTGCTAGTATAGCCCTGTAAACCAGGAAGGAGTATTTGCCTTTCTAGATATTTCAACAAGTGACTAGACTACACCGAGAAGGAGGACATATGGAGCAAAATGAGTGAATCATCACCATAAGTTAATACGTAGTTCTCTCGTTTTCCTCTCCGAGGTGCATAACTTTGAGTATACTGACTAGTCTCTTTTTGACACGCATTTACATTTTTTTGAAACAGTATAGACGCAAGCGCTCATATACACGCGCATACACTCACCCCTATGAACGCACACACACACACCCTGCCCCTATGAGCACCTCCGAAAGACTGAGCTGGCACTATCATCTTGAAATTTACGAAGTCACCATAGGCACCTCGTCGTCGACGACAATGTCTCCTGACATGCGATAGACGCGAGTGGCAGTCGCCTCCATAGGTCTTGAATGCCAAGGAAGGAGACGGTAGCGGTTCCCGAGACATTGAACGGTCAATGATGCATCTCAATTACATGCAGAGGGAATTAATTGGAGAAGCAGAATAGAGCCAGCTTGATGTGAATGCAACAGAGTTTGGACTCTCATAGAAAGGCGCCCCACCACTCCAATCCATCTACTCCTAAGTAACTGCGCAAAACTACTCACTCCAATCCATGACCAAGTGTCCAGAAGCCACAAGCACCTATGGAGGCGATGGACGCGAGCGGCAGTCAGCTGTGCCAAATCATCCAAGGCGCTGGCCTGCTGCCCCGCACCGTGCAATGTTTCTAGACGGTGCTGGCGACCGCCGACATTGTAGCCCTCGCTGACACAGGCTTCACCTCTCGCATGGACGGCATGATGGTCAACTCCATCCTCAAGTTCATCGCAGTCAAGAAGTGCACGGACGACCTTACCGTACTGCTCTAGCCCGTGCGCCCAGGCTCCTCATTGCCTGCCACCCTCATCGGCCTCCATGGTGATGAACTATTTCAAGCCCTGGTGGCCCTGCAGGTGCCGAAGGCTCTTTAGCCTTTTTCATTTGTAGATGTCTGTACTCAGACATGTAATGCTTCCGCTTGTTGCTTGTATGCTCTGTATGATGGGCCGTGTGACCCCTGTTTGCAATAAATGCTATGATGGCTCTTTGAGCCTTAGCTATATGAGTTGTTGAGTTATGCTGTGATGCCATGTTGTACAACACATACTTGCATGTTATGCGTACGTGTAATGTGTATTGCTATGTGTGGGATCTGACTATCTAGTTGTTTATCCTTAGTAGCCTCTCTTACCGGGAAATGTCTCCTAGTGCTTCCACTGAGCCCTGGTAGCTTGCTACTGCTTCGGAACACTTAGGCTGGCCAGCATGTGTCCTTCTTCGTTCCTGTGTCTGTCCCTTCGGGGAAATGTCATGCGGTGTCTACCGGAGTCCTGTTAGCCTGCTACAGCCCGGTTTACCGGAGTCCTGCTAGCCCAGTTGCTACATCCCGGATTCACTCGCTGATGACCGACACGTTCGATGCTGGGTCATGTATGCCTGTCCCTGTAAGTTACTGCCACTTTGGGTTCACGACTAGCCATGTCAGCCCGGGTTCTCTGTCATATGGATGCTAGTGACACTATCATATACGTGTGCCAAAAGGCGCAAACGGTCCCGGGCATGGTAAGGCGACACCCATGGGAATACCGTGCGTGAGGCCGCAAAGTGATATGAGGTGTTAAATGCTAGATCGATGTGACTTAGGATCGGGGTCCTGACAGCTTTGGTATCAAAGCCTGACTGCCTGTAGGATTACCAAGCCAAACTGGTCGAAGTTGAGTCTAGAAATTCTTTAGTTATATAAGGGAATTGATTGTGGGAAGGAACGTAAGGCTCTTTTTACTCCTTATATCTCATGGCCTTCTGATCTGAGTCATCCTATCTTTCCTACGGGGTTAAGGAACTAGGCTTCTCTTCCGTCTATCAGGATCACGTGTTACTACTCTGTAGTCCCATAGGATTGGTTGATCAGAGTCATACCCCAGTTTCGAGTATTTCTGATGTAGTCTGTTTAGTACTATCTCAGAACCTTGAGTGGTGATGTTGAGTTGTTGTACTACTCCATTTTTAGCAGGATGTCTCATCCTAAGCATTTTACCGCCGTTATGCTACCAGAATTGCCCTAGGAGTTCGAGAGATACTAATTTCCTTATCCTACATTCTATAGCCTATAGATGATCCTGATTCCGTCCTTGGTTTCGTTTCTCAGGATGTCATCAGTTAAGCAAAGTTCTATTGTTCGTAGCCAGAACCACGGAGATGGTAGGGACGAGGATCCTCCCAACCCGCCTTCGTTGATAGAGTTCATGCTAGAGATGGAGAGGAACAAGCGTGAGTCTAACCACTTGTTGGCACGTATCGAGGAGAACACCGCACATCAGTCCAATAAGTCTGCGACCATTCATTACTTCATTCGCTTGCACCCACCTACCTTTCATCATTCCATCGAGCCACTCGATGCAGATGACTAGCTCCGTAGCATCACCCATAAGCTGCGTTCCGCGAACGTAGCTGAAGATGACAAGGTCACCTATGCCACATACCACCTGGAAGGTCCTGCTAGTCTTTGGTGGCAGAACTATGAGACTATGCTTCCAGCTGGCCAGATTCCTACCTGGAGAGATCTCACTGAGGCTTTTCAGTAGCATCACATTCCTGAAGCCCTCATCGATCGCAAGAGAGAAGAGTTCTGTAGTTTCACCCAGAGCAACATGGCTATTGATGCTTACAGTAGAGAGTTTGAGAACCTCGCCCGCTATGCCATAGAAGAAGTGTCCACGGACGCCAAGAAGCAGGCTAGGTTTCGGAAGGCTCTCAACCCCGAGTTGCGTCGTGATCTCCACCTGCATCATTGTGATACATTCCAAGCTCTTGTGAACAAGGCCATTAATGCAGAGACAGCTCAGCTCACTTATGAGGAGTCTCGTAAGCACACCTGTGATTTGGGATCTTCCTCCGGCCCTAGTTCTCAGAAGTGCCGGATTTGGGTTCCAAACTCCGCTCTTCCTTCTGGATATGCACCGAGGACATCGCATGTGGTGCCTCCCCCAGCTCAGTCATATGTTCCACCCAGGCCTACTAGTAGACCGCTTGTCAGTGCGGGTCCACGTCCAACCTCAGGGACTTGCTTCACATGCGGGAAGCCAGGACACTATGCACGTGACTGCTCGCAGACTAGTTATGCTCCACCCCAGCCCGAGAAGACTGTTGGTTGTGTTAAGCCATCAAGCAAGACGATCAGTGCCAAGCCAGCACCCACTGAACGTGGATGTGTGCATCACGTCTCAGCTAAAGACGCTCATGATGATCCGGATGTCGTTCTTGGTACACTCCTTGTCAATTGTCATCCAGCATCGGTTCTGTTCGATACTGGAGCATCTCACTCCTTCATTTCTGAAAGCGATGCTAACTTGCACAACCTGTCATTTTGTGATATGCCCTCTCCACTAGTCATTCAAACTCCTGGATCCAAATGGCAAACCTCTAGTGTAAGACATGGTAACGAGATCCTTGTTGACAGACTTGTATTCCTTGCATCACTTATAGCCCTCAAGTCTACAGATATTAACATCATCTTGGGTATGGACTGGATGAAAGCTCATTATGCCAAGATTGATTGTTACACTAGGTCTGTTCAGCTTACACACCCATCTGGCAAGATAGTCACTGTCTCCACTAGAGTTGCAAAGCGTCAGCTCTATTCTCTTAATGCCAGCCCTCTTCCAGTCCTTGAAGATATCCCGGTAGTCCGTGACTTTCCGGATATCTTTCCAGAGGAAGTGCCAGGTGTTCCACCTGACAGAGATGTAGAGTTCGTCATAGATCTTATCCCAGGAACTGCTCCAATCTCTAGGAGACCTTACAAAATGGCACCCTTAGAACTAGCTGAGCTTAAGAAACAACTTGATGAGTCCTTGCAAAAGGGTTTCATCCGTCCTAGTTCTTCTACTTGGGCTTGCCCCATCCTCTTCGTCAAGAAGAAGGATGGTACGGACCGGATGGTTTTAGATTATCGTCCCGTTAATTTGGTCACGATAAAGAACAAATATCCGCTCCCCAGGATCAACGACCTGTATGATCAGCTCACTGGATCCTCAGTCTTCTCCAAGATGGATTTGAGGTTAGGCTACCACCAAATCAAGATCAGAAATGGGGACATTCCTAAGACGGCTTTTTCACTCGTTATGGCCAGTACGAGTACACCGTCATGTCCTTTGGTCTAACCAATGCCCCAACCACCTTCTCCCGCTTGATGAACTCGATTTTCATGGAGTACTTAGATAAATTTGCCGTGGTTTACCTCGATGATATTCTTATTTACTCGAAGAATGAGGAAGAGCATGCCGAACATCTTAGACTTGTGTTAGAAAAACTCAGAGAGCACCGCCTTTATGCCAAGTTCTCCAAGTGTGAATTTTGGTTGCCAGAAGTGACCTACCTAGGCCACGTAATCTCTGGTAAGGGCATTGCTGTCAATCCCGAGAGAGTTAAGGCCGTTCTTGATTGGACTCCACCTGAAACCGTTAAACAAGTTAGGAGTTTCCTTGGTCTAGCCAGCTATTGTCGCCGCTTTGTTGAAAACTTCTCCAAAGTAGCCAAACCCCTCACGGAACTTCTCAAGAAAGATAAAAAGTTTGAGTGGTCCCCACAGTGTGAGTACAGTTTTCAGGAACTGAAAAGACGCCTGAATTCTGCTCCCATACTTGTGCCACCAGATTTCACAAAGGACTTTGTTATCTATTGTGACGCCTCACGACAGGGACTAGGTTGCATTCTTATGCAGGATCGTCATGTGATTGCCTATGCATCTCGACAGTTGCATCCACATGAGGAGAATTATCCTACACATGATCTAGAGCTTGCAGCCGTAGTCTATGCACTCAAGACCTGGCGACATTACCTCCTTGGTAAACGTTGCGAGATCTACACCGATCACCAGAGTCTCAAGTATATCTTCACCCAACCGGATTTGAAACTTAGGCAAAGACGTTGGTTGGAAGTGATCTCAGATTATGATCTAGGGATTACCTACACTCTAGGCAAAGCCAATGTCATGGCTGATGCGCTAAGTCGTAAATCCTATTGCAACAATCTCATGTTGCAGCAGGGTCAACCACTTCTCCATGAGAAATTCTGTAAGCTTAATCTTCACATTGCTCCTCACGGATTCCTTTCTACCTTGGTGGCGAAACCTACTCTTCAGGATCAGATCATAACTAGCCAGCAATATGATACGGGTATTTCTCGAATCAAGGATAATGTTAAGAAGGGAGCTGCTGGTAGTTTCTCTGTTGATGACCGAGGTGTTGTTTTCTTTGGGAACCGCCTGGTGGTCCCCAAGAAGCAACATCTTCGACAATTGATTCTTAAGGAGGCGCATGAATCTCCTCTCACGATTCATCCCGGTAGTACTAAGATGTATCAGGACCTACGCCAGAGGTTCTGGTGGACTAGGATGAAGAGAGAAATCGCTTAGTTTATTGCTAACTGTGACGTTTGTCGTCGTGTTAAGGCAGAGCATCAAAGACCTGCTGGCACCCTTCAGCCTTTAGCTATTCCTGAGTGGAAATGGGATAAAGTTGGTATGGATTTCATCACCGGCTTTCCCAGGAGCAAGAAAGGGAATAACTCTATTTTCGTAGTCATTGATCGTCTTTCCAAAGTGGCTCACTTCCTTCCTGTTTGAGAGAGTATCACTGCTAGTCAGCTCGCTGACATATACATTTCTTGTATAGTGTCACTCCATGGTGTTCCACTAGAGATCAATTCAGACCGTGGTAGTCTTTTCACTTCTCATTTCTGGGAGAGTTTCCAAACTGCCATGGGAACCCATCTTTCCTTCAGTACCGCTTTCCACCCTCAATCAAGTGGTCAGGTGGAAAGGGTCAATCAAATTCTCGAAGACATACGTAGAGCTTGCATTATCTCATTCGGTATGGATTGGGAGAAATGTCTTCCTCTTGCCGAGTTTGCTTATAACAATAGCTATCAATCAGTCTCAAGAAAGCTCCTTTTGAGGTTCTCTATGGACGAAGATGTCGAACACCTTTGAACTGGTCAGAAACCGGTGAAAGACAATTCTTTGGACCGGACATGATCCAGGAGGCAGAAGAGCAAGTTCGCATCATTCATGAGAATTTGAAAACAGCCCAGTCTCGTCAGAAGAGCCAGTATGATCATCATCATAGGGATATGACCTATGAAATTGGCGACAAAGCTTACCTTCGGGTCACTCCTTTGAAGGGTACCCATCGCTTCGGTATCAAGGGCAAGTTGGCTCCTCGTTACATTGGTCCTTTTCGCATTCTTGCTAAACGAGGAGAGGTTGCCTACCAGTTGGAACTACCCCCACATCTTTCCAGAGTGCATGATGTCTTCCACGTCTCTCAACTCAGGCGTTGCTTCTCGGATCCCATCCGCGGAGTCGACCACGAAACGCTTGATCTCCAAGATAACCTCACATAGCGAGAGTACCCGGTTCGCATTCTTGATCAAGCAGAGCGTGTTACTCGACGTCAGAACATCAAGTTTCTCAAGGTTTAGTGGTCTCATCATTCCGAGAGAGAAGCTACTTGGGAGCGAGAAGATCATCTTCGACTGGAGTACCCCACTTTCTTTTTGTCGACCCCTGAATCTCGGGACGAGATTTTTTCAAGTGGGGGCGAGTTGTCACATCCCCAGTCTGGTATGCTCGCGGCTAGCTAGTAATTTGTGCATCATGTTTAAATTTCATTTAATTCTGAAATGAGGATTTGTGAAACCCTCAGGATCATCTCTGAAAATGACCCAAATAAAAATTGCTCCAAAAAGGTCCAAGAAAATGTTCATGTTGCTCTCTGAAAATATTGGTCAGAGGTAAAATTCAAACAAATATTTTAGGAGCTCATGGATATTTATTTTGGCCATTTGGATTAATCTGATAATTATTTGCATTGGATATATATATGTCATATATATAATATATGTCCAAAAATTATGCCATTTGCTGAGGAGCTCTGGAATAATATAGTTAGCTCCTGCAAAAATTGGCATAAGGTAATAAAATGATTTAGTATTTTAATTAAATTAAAACAAATGTCAGAAAAATAGAAAAAGAAATAAAAGAGGAAAACCCTACCTGGACTTACCTGCGGCCTGGCACTGTGTGGCCTGGCCCAGCGGCCCAGCAGGCCGGCCCAGCCTGCTGGCCGACGCTAGTCGTCCCCTTCCTCGCGGCAGGAGGACAGGGGCACGCGCCGGCGCGCGCGGCCACGTGTCCGCCTGGGGCCACATCTCCCCGCCACCTCCTGCTTCTCCCCCTCGTCGTCTGGATGCCCCGCGTGACGCCACGCGCCGCCCTGACCGCTCTCACTCTCCCCCTGTTCTCTCCCTCGCTGTTTCCCCAACGTGCCCGAACGCTGCCATCGCCGCCGCACGCCGTTGCCATAGCCACCGCCTCCCCCTCGCCTCTCCGACACGCGCAGGAGCTCCGCCTCCTCGCTCTGAAGCTCTCCGCCGAGCCACACAAGCCGGAGCGCCCCGTGGAGCCGTCGCCGTCGCCTTCATCACCTCCAGCCGCCATGGATCTCCGTCGCCGCTCGCCGCCGTCAGCACCTCCCCCGAGCTCGTCGTCGTCTCTTCCGGTCCCCTGTGAGCTCTCCTGCGTCGGTTCCCCCTCCTCTCCTGCCTCCCCGTGCGCTGTAGCCACGCGCCCGCTTGAGCCGAACTCCGGCCGCCACCGCGAGCTCTGCTCCGGCGAGCTCCGGCGCCCCCGCGGCTTCCCGTCTGCTCCCCTGGATGCGGACGAGCCCGGGCTACGCCCCGGTGCCCTTAGTCGCCGCCCCCGTGGCCTGTAACGCGGACGCCGCCGCGTCCTGAGGTCGCCGCCGACGACCTCGCCGGCCTGACGTGTGGGCCCGACCTGCCAGGTGATTAGCTTAAGCTAATCACCACTTAGTTAACCTTGAGACACTCACAGTGGGCCCCAGCGCCACTAATCTAAGTTATATTAGAATTAACCCCCTGTTAGCTAACTGTGACACTGATGTGTGGACCCCACACGTTAGGTTTGACCCTGGTCAGCCGCGGTTGACCTGCTGATGTCGTGCTGACATCATGCTGGCGCAATAATATATTTTCTGGAATTAAAATAAATCATGAAATTCCAGAAAATGTTCAAAACTTCAAAAATTCATATCAATTCAACCGTAGCTCAGATTGAAATAAATTATATATGAAAAATTATCAGAAAAATGCAATCTATCCATTTGTACTAGTTTCATGCATGAAAAACCAACTTATACCTACTGCATAAGTGAAACACTAAAATGGCTTATATAAAGAGCTTATTTTGGAGATGCATTTGAACCTTTGGTTCAAATGGACTTCAAACCAAATGAATACTAGTTGCATTAGCTCAAACAACATCACATCTTCATACGATGTTCATGCATCATATTGTTGCATATGCTTGTGTATTGATTGTTGGCACCCTTCCTTCTCGATAGGCCTTGCTCCAGAGACCGTTCCAGAGTACCTATCCATGAAACAGTGCCTCCCTCGTTGATCCACCAGGCAAGCAAACCCCCTTGTTCATTCCGATAAAATCCTACTCTCTCGCTCCTGCTTTCAGTTATTGCATTAGGACAACAACGATTCATCTGCTACTTTGTGCTGCGGTAGTTGAACCCATTCCTCTGCATGACCTGTCATTGCCACAGTAAATAGTTGAAACCCACTAGCATGTGTAGGAGTTGATTGAGCCATGTTGTGTTCCTACCATGCTATGCCTGCTATTGCTTAGAGTTGTGTCAGGTCTGATTTATTGGGAGTGAATTGGAGTGTTATGATATGTTCTAATGCTGAGAGTGAAGTGTGTGAACACGATTTGGTAAAGGTAGCGGTGAGAGGCCATGTAGGAGTACATGGTGGGTTGTCTCACTGGAACCGTCCTTAAGCACTGAGTTCTATGTATGTTGTCCAATGACTCGATACTACCACACATTGGGATCCTTAATTGACTCTCTCGACTTATTAACCAACTTGGTCTCTGTCCAGGAGTCGCAACTAGTTTCTGGTGTTTGTAGGTAGTGCTATTTTTCTACCGAGTGGCACCCGGCAGGGTGGGCTTGGGACAGACTAGGCACAGGTGGCACAGTGTACGAAGTGGCACCCGGATGGTGGGCTTGGGAACCCTGCTCACATCGTTTGGGGCCGTGAGCGACACCCCGGCTGGATCTCCTTGCGGATGGAACCCGAATAGGCGATAAACCTGGATTAGAGTCTTGTGTGGTTAGTCAGGTCGTGGCCGACACCCTCGCCAGGCTTCCTCTTGAAGGTTGCCGAGATACATGACGTGTACATGGCAGTAAGTGGCGAGAGCATGTGTGAAGAAGTACACCCCTGCAGGGTTAACATGATCTATTCGAATAGCCGGGTCCGCGGTTATCGACTTCTTGGATGCTTACATGGTACATAGACAACTTGAAGTGGATACTATAAAATGCTCAAGACAAGTGTGAGTGCTATGGATGGCCTTCTCGTAGGGAGACGGGGATGAATCCATAGTAGTGTATTGTGTGGTGATTAGTGGACTCGTGTGCGCCATATCACCTCAAGAGTTTTTGGTAGTCGTAGAACAGGATAGCCACAGAGTCAAAGCTGGCTTGCTGCAACTAAACCCCACATTACCCTCTTGATACAAATGCATGTATGATAGGATCTGATGTAAGTCTTGCTGAGTACCTTTGTACTCATGTTGCTTTATTTATGTTTTTGCAGTGGAGACTTCGGTCTTACTAGTGTTCTCGTGGACTTCGACGAGTAGCTTGTACCTCAGCTACGATCTTGATCGGATGTTGTAGATAGTCAGGCTCTTTAGCCTTTTTCATTTGTAGATGTCTGTACTCAGACATGTAATTCTTCCGCTTGTTGCTTGTATGCTCTGTATGATGGGCCGTGTGACCCCTGTTTGCAATAAATGCTATGATGGCTCTTTGAGCCTTAGCTATATGAGTTGTTGAGTTATGCTGTGATGCCATGTTGTACAACACATACTTGCATGTTATGCGTACGTGTAATGTGTATTGCTATGTGTGGGATCTGACTATCTAGTTGTTTATCCTTAGTAGCCTCTCTTACCGGGAAATGTCTCCTAGTGCTTCCACTGAGCTCTGGTAGCTTGCTACTGCTTCAGAAGACTTAGGCTGGCCGGCATGTATCCTTCTTCGTTCCTGTGTCTGTCCCTTCGGGGAAATGTCACGCGGTGTGTACCGGAGTCCTGTTAGCCTGCTACAGCCCGGTTTACCGGAGTCCTGCTAGCCCAGTTGCTACAGCCCGGATTCACTCGCTGCTGACCGACACGTTCGATGCTGGGTCATGTATGCCTGTCCCTGTAAGTTAGTGCCACTTTGGGTTCACGACTAGCCATGTCAGCCCGGGTTCTCTGTCATATGGATGCTAGCGACACTATCATATACGTGTGCCAAAAGGCGCAAACGGTCCCGGGAATGGTAAGGCGACACCCGTGGGAATACCGTGCGTGAGGCCGCAAAGTGATATGAGGTGTTACATGCTAGATCGATGTGACTTAGGATCGGGGTCCTAACAAGTGCCTTGTTAAATTTTGGAATTATTTTGGGTTCGTTTGGCCTTTTTATACATTAATTGAGTTTTTGGAATTTTAATGTGCATAATCCAAATTTGAACTGCAGGCACATGCTCCGGTGCACCAAAGTTGGTTGAAAAATCACATGTGTGTCCTTGTAGAATTTCTAGGTCCCATGGAAGAAATGAGAATGAAATTCAAACATTTGGGCGTCGTGACTCGGCCGAGAACATCGAGAAACTTGGATTTCAAATTCATATAAATCCAAAACTCGCCTGAAATCATGAATGTTGGCATGGTGTCATGTCATGGTAAAAAATTGGGCCGATTTGGAACAAGTTTTGGTATGGGGGCTCTTTGGATTATGCCCACACCAGCCCGACCAAAACGACGGCATGCCAAAATTTTGACGAAGGAAATAGCCGCCGGGAATTCGCCCACACGCTAGTGCAGAATCACAACGGCTGGCCAAAAAGTTGGCTGTGAGCCAAAAACTTTGCTGCGATCCAAACACTGGCCCAACCTGTGGTCAACGACCAAAATTTTGGAAGGGCAGCTTGGGGCTGCCATCCAAACAACCCCATAAGCTTCTTGCAAAACGAAGCTTCTCTCAAGATAGCTCGTGGTTCTAAGAGGGAACATGCCACCTTTGAGTGCGGAACGATATACGCTGCCCCCCCTTGAGTTTCTTCACAAAGGCAACATAGAACTACATGAGTGCCTTGTTAAATTTTGGAATTATTTCGGGTTCATTTGTTGTTTTTTATACATTAATTGAGTTTCTGGTCATTTAATGTGCATAATTCAAATTTGAACTACAAGCACATGCTCCCGTTCACCAAAGTTGGTTGAAAAATCACATCTGTGTCCTCGGGTGAATTTCTAGGTCCCATGCAAGAAATGGGAATAAAATTCAAACATCTGGGCATCGTGCTTCGACCGAGAACATTGAGAAACTTGGTTTTAAAATTCTTGTAAATCCAAAACACGTCTGAAAATCATGAAACTTGGCATGGTGTCATGTCATGGTAGTACCATGCTGTGGTAAAAAAGTTGGCCGAGTAGGCACAAATTTTGGTATAAGCTTCTTGCAAACCGAAGCTTCTCTCAAGAAGGCTCGTGGTTCTGAGAAGGAACGTGTCACCTTTATGTGCATAATTCAAATTTGAAATACAAGCACATGCTCCAATGCACCAAAGTTGGTTGAAAAATCACATGTGTGTCCTCGGGTAAATTTCTAGGTTCCATGCAAGAAATGGGAATGAAATTCAAAATTCTGGGCGTCGTGGTTGGGCTGGAAACATTGATAAACTTAGTTTTTTAATTCTTGTAAATCCAAAACACGCATGAAAATAATGAAACTTGGCTTGGTGCCATGACATGGCACCAACATGCTGTGGTAATTTTGCAGTCCGATTTGCGAAGGCGCACACATTAACAATCAACGAAGTCATTTTGGAACAAGTGCTGTCACGTTACAATCAGAAACACGAGTATTATTGAAAGCGTGGGTGTTCTATTTACCATTTATGTGCCACCACGCATCCCTTTTTTTATTAGCTAGGAGGTGCCGTGTAGGGTAGCTATTTGAGTACGGAGGCGTGCGATCAGACCCTTGCGCGTGCTTATTGGGAGGAGAGCGCTCTGACATCCATCTGCAGTCCACCTTACTCCCAAGGTCTCCATTAATGGCGCCCCAGCCTCTGTTTCTTTGAAACTAAGCCTCTGTTTAATGGCGTGGCTATGTCTCACTCGACTGAGATTTAAGAGAGAAAAAGAAAATCGGAAAGCACGGATCTTGATGTAAGATCCGACAGACCTATATAGCATCTACTACGACTTATAGCAAGACTGATGAATATATAAGGACGACGACAGTGGATAATAATTGGCTTACATAACTAGGAAGATAATTATAAAGCCACATGCGGCTACGCCCGAAATACACAAGGGCAAAAGAAGAAGGAAGACAATGATCTGGCTCGCTGATCTATACTTTCCTGAAGCGTTGCTGCAGGCCGCGAAACTGGTCTCCGTGGCGAGCGATGATGATCTCTTTCGTGCCCTCAAGATGCTGCTTGAGAGCATCCACGGATTCCTCCACCAGCCTTTGGCGCTCGATGCGGAGCATGTCATTCTCGTCCATAAGTTTCTTGACGATGACGTCGGTCCTCTGCAACAAGGCACTGGTCTCCTCGTGTTGGTCTGCACTTCGGACGATCTTCGCCCTCAGCAGGTCGCGATCGACCTGGAGCCTCTCATTGCCCTACCTTAGTTGCCGGATGACGCCGGTAGCCTGTTCAAATGAGGCTTTCATGTTGTCCTGCAACCTCGCCCAGCCGGAGATCTAATCCATCTGGATATGGATGATCGCATGCATGCGCCTGTAAGAGTCATCGCCTGCCCGTGAGATATTTTCCCAGGCGGTACATCTCTGCTGCATTCGCGGCACGACGGGATATCTCTGCTGCTTCCGCTGCGCGGCCGGACCAGTCTGCTAGATCGACAGTGCAGCGGGACCTCTGTGCTGCTTCGGCGGCGCGGCAGGACCTTTGCGCTGCTACTTCCGTGAGGTGGGACATGTCGGCTGCTTTCGCGGTGAGGCAGGACAACTGTCGTGCTTCCGCTTCCATGCTCGCCTCTCCCTGGTGGTAATCTCTCGACCCAGAACTCACGCTGGCCATGGTAGATGCAAGGGAAGGATGCTGAATGACTTGTTTGTTTTTGTGGACAAGGAGTTGAGGAGGAATGTGCAGTCATCTTGGCATAGTGGTATTTATAACCGAGTACTAATACGCTCCTAAGTGGGAAACCATTTAGGTTGTGATCGGTGTGAACAGGTTTCCAATTAAATATAGCATGGTAGTAGTAGTAATTTGGAATGTGACGAGACGCAAGCTCAAAATTTATTGACGGTTCTAGTTTCGAAGTGCGGCACTATTCCCAAATGGCGTAATGTGGGCACGTGTTCTCGGTCGTGGTGTAGCATATGCCATGGTAGTTCTTTTTCTACAGCTGTGTACGTGCAATAACTGGCACCGTTAGATACATATCTTACGGTTATTGTGGCGTTCGACAAGAATAACTGCGTGGCGAGCTATAGACTAGTCTTTTTTCCAGACGCATTAAACCTATCTCTCGGGACTTCTTGCACGCACCATGTCTAGCTACCTAGGTCGATCCCACCCACATACACTTGTACTCTGAGTTTAGTATGCTATACAGGAAGAGAAGAGGTGCACGCACGCACTCATCCTCTCTCACACACGCATATGTTTTTCTCGAAAAGGAGGATGATGACCCCCGACCACTGCATCTGGGAGTCACACACGCATCTGTAGCTACGAATTGTAGTGTTCTCAACCCTCCGATTGGCTCTATCATAGGATTCATGTTGCTCCTTGGCCTTGAGATTGAGAAGTTTAAAATGAGGAGGCTAAGCTGGAGGCGCAAGGTTTTGGTTAATGTGCAGGCCGGACATGGCACCAACACGACACGAGCTTCGTCTGCCTGGTGCGCAGTCCGGTGAGTTGTCGAACACAACCAGGCCCTGCTTGGTATCTGCGCCTGGACTTATGTGCAAAGAAATTAGTGTCGGAGGGAGTACTACTAGTAGTAGTACTACTTTGATGTGTCGTGTTAACTCGCACAAGTATGATACACTTCGTGAACAAGAAAGCATATACTCCCTCTGTTCCAAAATACTACTTGACTTCCATTTGTCCACAAATGGATGTACCTATATACAAAAACATGTCTAGATACATCTATATGTTGACAAATGGAAGGCATGTATTGTGGAACGGAGGGAGTACTTGTCGTCAAAATGGATAAAAAGGGACGTATCTAGAACAAAAATACGTCTACATACATCTCCTTTTATCCATTTTGATGACAAGTAGTACTTCTTACCCAAAGGAACTTTATATCGAACATACACAAAATATTTGTTCGAATGTTGGAAATTATTGATCTGATGTCGAATTAATTGCTGCATCACCACCAAAACCCACCATTTCTTAAGCTAAAGTAGACCAAGCTAATCCCTATATTAGCATATTACTAAGATAAACAGATGGCACTGTAGAAACATTTAGGACATGAGCTTGTCAATCTGAATGTGGAGGGACACTAGCTTAGCCCCGGCCAACAGCTTGGGCGAAACTGTGAAGAAGGTTAGCTCCTGCATGGCGACGCCGCCGGGACCCTTACTGCTTGTCACCTCCATTTTCACCTTGACAGCGTCGGTCGTGCCTTTGGGTTCCCCCGGAGGGCCGTTCGCCCATAGCTTGGCCACGTAGTGCGGCAGTGGGGATGCCACCGCTCTGATGTAGATGACCGACACGGTGATAGGCGCGCCGATGTCGAGCATGCCACTGACCAACAAAAACGCGCGGCCATCCTTCTCCGCGAACAGCAAGAGTTGTGGCTCTAACAGTGGAACTTGTAGCTGGAGCACCTTGCCGTACTGGATCCTGTGCACGGGCATGGGATGCGTGGTGCTGATGTCGTGGTAGAGCACCGGGGGCGGGCCTTCATAGCCGCAGATGGGCACGGGGCATTTGTAGGGCGCGAGCGGATGCACGCTCTGGTGATCGGCGAGCTTGTGGTAAGTGACGTAGAGCCCACAGCCTTCGTGTGGGCACTCCACCCTCACCGATGAAAGGACGGTGTCCACCATCGTGTTCCGCACGTCGAAGCCATCATCGCGCTCGCACTTATGGAACTGCTGCTGGTTCCTTGGGCGCTCGATGTGGCAGTCTGCGCAGGCCAGGTGCCCTCCCTTGCAATGCAGAAATCAATCAAACAACACATCAATCAAGAAATCTGCACCTTGCTCAATCAGCCGAACGGACGAGGTGTATTCGAACCTCATACACTGGATGCGTCAAGGGGCGGAGGTACAAGGGGCATTGGAGCAAGGTGAGGTCCATCGAGACCATAGAGAGCTCCATCGTCGGGTCCTGTTCCGTCTGCATGATCTCGCCCTCCTTGTGCACAACCATCTCCCGCTTTAGGGCCAGGGCATTACAAAGCATTACCGTAACATACTTATACAACTTTAAGGTGCATTAAATCAACACATGCAAATATCAAAAGGAGAGTCACGGCATGCATGCATGCATTGTAATTAATGCATCGGTAAACGCAAATTATTGAAATATATCGAGTGCAGTGCTTTGATGTGTCGCATCAACTTGTACAACAACAACAAGTTTGATTATCCTCTCCCTCGCGGACTTAACTGCACCTGCCTTTGGCTGTATGACAGGTTGGCCACCCACCTATTGTGCCCACCTGTCATACACGCTAAGGTAGGAGCATCCCTCCCTCGCCCATGAGTGTGGTGGCTGGCAAGACTAGGAGAAGCTTTCGCTACATGCTCTCCCTCCCGCACGCGGCGGACATGCAATAGTTTAATTGATGTCAGATGGGCATCATCATACTATAGTACTCCTCCAGTGCAATAGTACTCCATCATTGTTTGACTTCCCGAAGAGGCGAAGAGCCAAGCGCAGCCCAGACGCTCGCGTGACAGTTTCATGTGTAGAGTAGTCTAGGATAACGTGTACCGTGCCTGTAAGCTTAAAATCTATGGGGTCGGCTCCATGCTATGTGGCTGTCTCGAAGTTTTTTTTAATTAATATAGTCTTCCGGCCCTACCTGTCATCCTGGTGATTGTAGTTTGCACACTCATCTGGTCAAGACAGGAATATATATTTTAATTTGTGGTGGGTAAATGTTAGAGGTTGCAGCAAATATATTGTACACTGTGGGTCTTTCAGCCAAGTTTAGAGGCAAGCATGTGGGGCCAGTGCTATGATGTGTCGCATTAACCCATACAACGATGAGAAGCTTGATTTTACTACTACACGCCTTCTCCCTTGCCCATGCACGCGGTTGCTCGCAAAAGAGGACAGTCTTTTGCTTATAGTACTACAACAAGCTATCCCTCCCGCTCGCGATGGACGGACATGCAATAGTGGATTCGATACTATAGAAGCAATAGTACTAACATCATTGTTCATCTTCTTGAAGAGGCAAAGAGCCGAGCGCAACCTGAACGTGGCCGTTGCGAACAATGGAGCACGCATATAGCCAGGCTCTTGCATGAGACAAAATTGCTATGTGAGCCCACTATTGTAGTACGTACTTGCTAGTATAGCCCTGTAAACCAGGAAGAAGTATTTGCCTTTCTAGAGATTTCAACAAGTGACTAGACTACACCGAGACGGAGGACATATGGAGCAAAATGAGTGAATCAGTACCATAAGTTAATACGTAGTTCTCTCGTTTTCCTCTCCGAGGTGCATAACTTTGAGTATACTGACTAGTCTCTTTTTGACACGCATTTACATTTTTTGAAATAGTACAGACGCAAGCGCTCATATACACGCGCATACAGTCACCCCTATGAACGCACAAACGCACACCCTGCCCCTATGAGCACCTCCGAAAGACTGAGCCGGCACTATCATCTTGAAATTTACGAAGTCACCATAGGCACCTTGTCGTCGACGAGAACGTCTCCTGACACGTGATAGACGCGAGTGGCAGTCGCCTCCATAGGTCTTGAATGCCAAGGAGGGAGAGGGTAGCGGTTCCCGAGACATTGAACGGTCAATGATGCATCTCAATTACATGCAGAGGGAATTAATTGGAGAAGCAGAATAGAGCCAGCTCGATGAGAATGCAACAGAGTTTGGACTCTCATAGAAAGGCGCCCCACCACTCCAGTCCATCTACTCCTAAGTAATTGCGCAACACTACTCACTCCAATCCAGGACCAAGTGTCCAGAAGCCACAAGCACCTATGGAGGTAATGGACGCGAGCGGCAGTCAGCTGTGCCAAATCATCCAAGGCGCTGGCCTGCGGCCCAGCACCATGCAATGTTTCTAGATGGTGCTGGCGACCGCCGACATCGTAGCCCTCGCCAACGCAGGCTTCACCTCTCGCATGGACGGCATGATGGTCAACTCCATCATCAAGTTCACCGCCGTCAAGAAGTGCACGGACGACCTTGCCGTACTACTCTAGCCCTTGCGCCCAGGCTCCTCATTGCCTGCCACCCTCATCGGCCTCCATGGTGACGAACTATTTCAAGCCCTGGTGGCCCAGCAGGTGCCGGAGGTTGCAACAAAGAATGTGCACCTCGTGTGGCCGTGCTCGCCGCGTAGCACCTTTCCATGCAAGAAATCATCGACCTGCACATCCACGTCTACAAGGAAATCATCTACATAGGCCACTACAAGGCAAGAGAGGACAGAAAGACGTTGGCCTTCTTGCAGCGGCTAGAATCTTTGGACGCCATTGTTCAGAAGCACGTCGACCTGGCCATGAAAGCCGCTGCTACTTAAGCGCCGTTTGGTGGGCTGGTGCCCTGAATTGAGGAGGTGCACATGGTCGATGGATGCATGTCTTCTTCTTGCCTCCTGTAACCAGAACTGCATCGCCTTGTGGCCTTAATGTTTTATTAGTATAGTACTCCCCCCGTTCCGAAATATAAGTCTTTCTAAAGATTCTAGCAAGTGAGTACTACATACGGAGCAAAATGAGTGAATCTACACTCTAAACTATGTCTACATACATTTGTATGTTGTATTCCATTTGAAATAGTATCTAAAAAGGCTTATATTTAGGAACGGAGGGAGTATATGGCATTTTTATTCCAGTCATATCGTTTTCACTGTGAGGTGGGGCCACAGTTGAGTAAACCAACCCCACCCACCGGGCATTGGCTGAGTTTGGAATTACTAGAAGAGAGAAACGAGGGAGGAGAGCTAGCTGTAGCACGGACGCTGTTGTCAGATGGGACTCATTTTGATAGAATAGGAGTACTAAGCACTCGTACCTCTTTTTTTGAGGGAAAAAATAGTCGTATGTCTAGTACGACTAGTTGGGTGCATGCGACCTATAACTGTCATCACTTTAGGTCTCCTTTTCGAACTGCAGCTACGCTTCACAGTACATATTTTTTCACGCATTTATCCTCCTATATGTACTCCTAGGCTATTTCCATGTGCTCCCTTTCGCCGACATGTGGGACATAGAGCATCTGGGTCGTAGTGCATGCACGACTCGGAGCATATGTCGGGGTACATTACATTTGAGACCTCACAAATTACATGCAAACCCCCCATAGAAGAATAAATAAATAAATGAATTACTACATGAAATCGGATTATTTTCATAGAAACCGAAGCACGTTCATTAAATTTTGGACATAACACGTTTATAAAAAATGACCGGACCTAAACCAGTCTAAGGGCCTCTTTGTTTTTTCCCGCAAAAAAGGGCCTCTTTGATTCGCAGGATACTGAAAACACAGGAATGGGGAAAGTATGATGGCGATGAACCAAGACGAGGAGAACTCTAACTCAGTTAGAGGTTAGAGTTAGATTCTAACACCGAACTAACTCTAAAACCAAAGAGGTGTATGGATGGCAGGGTTAGATTGGCAAGAAATGCTCTTTCTCAATCATTTGACTACTTTGGACCCTATTTCCTGCCGGATTTGGTGTGGTCGGCTCTTGTGTGGCCTCCTCCCACTCACAATTGACATAAATGAACCATCTTTACAAGCATGCAAAACATGATAAATTTTACTTTGTCCATACAAATGAGATATCCCACTTAAACATACAAGTCGTCAATCAAGCTTCACAAAAAAAAACACTCCATGAAACAAAGCATGAACTAACTCATCACGGAAGCCATTCACGATAGGAGGGAGCCCGGAGCCCCTCACGCACCAAGGGAGGAGCTCGTCATCGTCACTCTGGAGGAAGGTTCTATAGAGCCCAAGCCCTGGGAACCCCTCCGACGCTGGCGCTTGGGAGTTGAGGTCGACACCGGCATGGGTAGTAGGGTCGCTTGCCGCCGACTGGGAACTTAATATTTGGGACTCTAGAAATAATGCAAGCCTGAAACTAAAATACCTAGAAAGGTGAACTGAATCTTTGGGCCTCTAGAAATAATGCAAGCCTGAAACTGAAATACCTAGAAAGGTGAACTGAATCTTTGGGCCTCGAGAAAGATTTATTACCTCCTCAAGCAGCATCAAAAAATTCCATGCATGCACCACAAATATAAACCAAATTTGATCAGAATCTACTTTTCCAGATCAGAATTAGCGCTAGAGCGATCAAGATAAATGATATGGCTGTGAGACAGAGAAGGAACGAACAAACTCACCCCTCTCGCGACCTCCTTGGTAGATGCGCTGCTGACGCGCATGACAGAGGGAGAAAAACGACCGGTGAAGGGGGAGCAGGGCGATCTTCGAAGGCCAGAGGGAGAGGGCGGCAGGAGTAGGGCGGCAGAGGCTGGAAGGAGAGGGCGGCCGGAGGAGAGAGAGAGGGCGAGCGGCAGAGCGGCGCTTGGGCGGGCGGCCCTATGGGGAACATAGAGGAGTTGTCTGAGGGGGGAGGGGAAGGGAGCGATCTGGTGTGGACAGGGGAGATTGTTTTAGTTCTCTTTTAGTGGGCCCGAGGATAACTAACCCAATTAGAACCTCTCCACCGGGCTAGTTTTTTAGCTGGGTTAGAGCAAACTAGCTCAAACTAACCCCTCCTGTTTCGATAATTTGAGGCTATTTCAACCCAAACTAGCTCTAACTCAGGGATCCAAACAAAGAGGAGTAGTATTGTACATGCTACAGTCTGGACCATAGCACATTGTTTTTACGGCCATATCACCTCATTATTTTCTACTGCTGGTTCATTGGGCTACCGTTGTTCGCACTGCTGGTTCACTAGGCTGCCGTGGTTCACACTCCTCCGACTTGAGTAGTACTAGTAGTATATACCGCACATTCTTTTCTCCTTCTTACTACGTACTACTTCGCCGACATGTGGGAGAGCTAGCATCTGGGTCAACGTGTCATGCACCAAACTAGAGTGCGGAACGGAAGGGGGGCATCACCCCGGTCGGAGCACCAGTTGTTGGTGTCAAAACCGGCGGATCTCGTGTAGGGTGTCCCGAATTGTGCGTCTAAGGATAATGGTAATAGGAGGCGGGGGACACAATGTTTACCTAGGTTTGGGCCCTCTCGATGGAGGTAATACCCTACTTCCTGCTCGATTGATCTTGATGATATGAGTATTACAAGAGTTGATCTACCACGAGATCGTAGAGGCTAAACCCTAGAAGCTAGCCTATGATTATGATTGTTCTTGTCCTACGGACTAAACCCTCCGGTTTATATAGACACCGGAGGGGCTAGGGTTACACAAAGTCAGTTACAGAGAAGGAGATCTACATATCTGAATTGCCAAGCTTGCCTTCCATGCAAAGGAGAGACCCACCCGTACACGGGACGAAGTCTTCAATCTTGTATCTTCATAGTCCAATAGTTCAGCCAAAGTATATAGTCCGGCTGTCCGAGGACCCCCTAATCCAGGATTCCCTCAGTAGCCCCTGAACCAGGCTTCAATGACAGTGAGTCCGGCGCGTAGATTGTCTTCGGCATTCCAAGGCGGGTTCCTTCTCCGAATACTCCATAAAAGATCTTGAACTTGAGGATCGTGTCCGGCTCTGCAAAACAATTTCCACATACCACCCTAGAGAGCTCATTATTCCACAAATCTAATTTGCTGACAACCTTTCATAGTGTGACATCATGCCGCGGCCCGGTCATTACGAACCGTTTTTCCCAGTCTGCTACTGCATGTATTGGGGGGCGGGTTTATTGGCACGTCTTGTCGAAGCAGAGATCATGTTCCCCTTATCACGGGATTCTCATCAATAAAGGTGTGGGTAACTAAGGGAGTCCTGGATTAGGGGGTATCCGGACAGCCGGACTGTATACATCGTCCGGACTATTGAAGCGTGAATATACAAGACTCAAGACTTCGGCCCGTGTTCGGATGGGACTCTCCTTTGCATGGAAGGCAAGCTTGGCGATCCGGATATTGTGTTTCCTTCCTTGTAACCAACTCCATGTAAACCATAGCCCTCTCCGATGTCTATATAAACCGGAGAGGTTGGTCCTTAGAAGCCCGATCACAATTACAATCATACCATCATAGGCTAGCTCTTAGGGTTTAGCCTCTATGATCTCGTGGTAGATCTACTCTTGTACTACTCATATCTTCAATATAAATCAAGCAGGAAGTAGGGTTTTACCTCCATTGAGAGGGCCCGAACCTAGGTAAACATTATGTGCCTCGCTTCCTGTTACGATTAGCCTAAGACGCATAGATCGGGACCCCCTACCCGAGATCCGTCGGTTTTGACACCGACATTGGTGCTTTCATTGAGAGTTCCTCTGTGTCATCGCTGCAGGGCTTGATGGCGCCTTCAATCGTCAACAACACGGTCCAGGGGGAGACTTTTCTTCCCGGTTAGATCTTCGTGTTCGGCGGCTTCACACTGCGGGCCAATTCACTTGGCCATCTAGAGCAGATCAATAGCTACGCCCCTGGCCACCAGGTCAGGTTCGGAAACTTGAACTACACGGCGGATATTCGCGGAGACTTGATCTTTGACGGATTTGGGCCTGCACCAGGAGCACCGAACAGTTATGATAGGCACGACTTAGACCTGCTCTCGGACGATGCTTGGGATATCACCCCTGCAGTAGCCCCAAATCTAAATCCGAAGCAGGTTGCGTTGCCTAAGGACGGAGGGGTGGACCCCGCCCCGCAGGCCGCACACTCATCGGCGGTGGAGCCGAATACAGGTCTCACCCTTGTGGAAGCCTGTAACCCCGGGCCCCCGGACTCGTATCCGGTTGTTGGTTCCGGTCCGCATACCCTTGAGCGAGTCGAGCCAGGCTGGGCTCCGGTAATGGAGTTTACCACTGCGGACATCTTCCAGCACTCGCCCTTTGGCGACATGCTGAACTCATTAAAGTCTCTCTCTTTGTCAGGAGGCTCTGGGCCGAACTACGTCCAGCTTGAGTGTGAAGCAGGCGACAAAAGAATTCGCTGCCCACCCACCACCCACTTCATTGCCACAGTCGATGATTTAACCAACGTTCTTGACTTCGACTCCGAAGACATCGACGGTATGGACGACGATGCATGTGAATTACAGGAGCCACCAATCACAGGGCGGTGGACGGCCACCTCCTCATACAATATATACATGGTGGACACTTCGAAGGAAACCAATGGCAACGAGGCAATGGAGGATAACCCCTCAGGGAGAAAAGCAAAGCATTGGCGTCGTTGGCGCAGATCCAAGCCCCGCCACAGCAATACCGGCCCCGAAGAGGAAAGCAATCCGGATGGTGCCGAAGTGGAATACAACCCTGACCAGCCCGCCTTCGAGCAGGCCGAACAGGAGGATGAGCAGGTCAGCCCAGATGAACAGGCGACTGATGGATACCCGGAGGAGGACAACTATATGCCCCCTCCGAAGACGAGATTAGCCTCGACGACGACGAGTTCGGCGTGCCTGAGGATCCCGTGGAGTAGGAGCGCTTCAAGTGCCGGCTTATTTCCACTGCGAGGAGCCTAAAGAAGAAGCAACAACAACTCCAGGCTGATCAAGACCTGCTCATAGATAGATGGACTGAAGTCTTGGCAGCCGAGGAATACGGACGCGAGCGCCAAACGGCTGACCGGCCACCCCGTGGCGGGGATAAAACGGGATATCAGCCCGAATACCGGCCCGCAACCCCATGCCAATACACTACGACCCTGGGTAACAGGCAAGACCTGCAAGATATTCTGGAAAACAAAGCAGGATAGCCAAGATCGATCTACGGAACGCGGGGGCGCGCCCCAGTGCGCGAGGATGACCGTCACGCCGGATACATCATCAACAAGTCCGGCCGGTCCGAACACAGCAACCCAGACCAATTCGAACTGCGTAGCCACATAGCTCAGCACAGAGGCGCCGCACACCCCTCTGCTTCACTGATGAAGTGATGGATCATGAATTCCCAGAAGGGTTCAAACCCGTAAACATCGAATCATATGATGGCACAACAGACCCCGCAGTATGGATTGAAGATTTCCTTCTCCACATCCACATGGCCCACTGAGACGATCTACACGCCATCAAGTATCTTCCCCTTAAGCTCAAAGGACCAGCCCAGCACTGGCTAAACAGCCTGCCAGCAAATTCCATTGGCAGTTGGGAAAACCTGGAAGACGCATTCCTCGACAACTTCCAGGGCACATATGTGCGACCACCGTACGCTGATGACCTTAGACACATTACTCAACAGCTGGAGAGTCAGCCAGGAAATTCTGGACTGGGTTCCTAACTAGAAAGAACCAAATAGTCGATTGTCCGGACGCCGAAGCCCTGGCGGGTTTTAAGCATAATATCTATGACTTGTTGCTTGCTCGACACCTCGGCCAGGAAAAACCCAAGTCCATGGCAGCTATCACAACACTAATGACCCGCTTTTGCACGGGCGAGGATAGCTGGTTGGCTCGCAGCAGCAACACGCCACATTCCGGCACTTCGGATGTCCGCGACAACAACGGCAAGCCACGACGCAACAGACATAAGCGACGGAACAACGGCGACAACACCGAAGACACGGCAGTCAACACCAGATTCAGTGGATCCAAATCCGGTCAGCGGAAGAAGCCGTTCAAAAGAAACAATCAAGGACCGTCCAGTCTGGACCGCATACTGGAACGCTCGTGCCAAATTCATGGCACCCCAGACAAGCCAGCCAATGACACCAATAGAGACTGCTGTGTGTTCAAACAGGCCGGTAAAATAAATGTCGAAAACAAGGCCAAGGGGCTACACAGCGCTGATGACGAGGAGCCCCGGCGTCCGAACACGGGGGGATAGAAGAAATTCACCCCCCCCAGGTGAAACGGTCAATATGATCTATGCCACACACATCCCCAAGTGGGAACGGAAGCGGGCACTACGGGACGTCTATGCGATGGAGGCAGTCGCCCCCAAATTCAACCCATGGTCGGCTTGTCCGATCACCTTTGATCGTAGGGATCACCCTACTAGCATCCGTCACGGCGGCTCAGCCGCATTGGTCTTAGACCCAATCATCGACGGATTTCACCTCATGCGAGTCCTTATGGACGGCGGCAGCAGCCTGAACCTGCTTTATCATGACACAGTTCACAAAATGGGCATTGACCCTTCAAGGATCAAGCCCACCAAAACCACCTTTAAAGGTGTAATTCCTGGGGTAGAGGCCCATTGTACGGGCTCTATAACATTGGAAGTGGTCTTCGGATCTCCGGATAACTTCCGAAGCAAAGAGTTAATCTTCGATATCGTCCCCTTCCGCAGTGGTCATCACGCACTGCTGGGACGAACCGCATTCGCTAGATTCAATGCGGTACCACATTACGCATACCTCAAGCTCAAGATGCCAGGACCGCGCGGGGTCATCACTATCAACGGAAACATGGACCGCTCTCTCCGAACAGAAGAGCATACTGCAGCCCTCACGGCGGATGTACAATGCGGCCTCCTCCGACAAACCAACCCGGTGACAACAACTTCGAGCACCGTCAAGCAAGTCCGAAGCACCCGGCAACAGGATCACCAGGCATGCCTAGAGCGCGGCTAGCAGTCCGGCCTCCGCTCAAGCCCCATCAAAGCAGCATTCATGCCACGCGCACACAATTACACACTCAAAGTACCATGGGCACAGGTGGAGGCGCAGTAATGACTGAGTCAACAGTGCGGTATCACCGCAGCACACCTTCATAAATCTCCCTTTTCATTTTTCAGAAAATTGCTTTAGGGCAGCCTTTTTAGAAGAGCCGGATCGTCGGACTTATACAGGGGAGAAAACCTAGGATGCAACAGGCTTCGTGCCCAGAAGGAAATACCCAGGTGGAATCTATTTACGATCGTTATACCTGTTTTATCTATCTGTATGCGGCCTGCCCCTGGATAGGACATCTCAAATAGTCCTATTTATCTCCGCTTAATGCATTCATTGTAAACATATGCTTAAACGTATTATTCATCAATGGGAGATCATATACAGCGTCAGCTTATTATTCTTATTTGAGCATTTTTTTCTTACAAATGTTTCTTTGATATTGCATCCGTACACCTTGGTACGGTCCGTTTGCCAGGGGCTTCTTATGGCGCCCCGTACTACGGCAAATAAAGTCCGAACACTTTAAACAGTGCGGCACCCCGAACTTATAGCACTATATGCATCAGCTCCGAATCATGTCTTGGGTCCACAGTTGGGTTAGGCCGGCTCCCTTGTTTTGGTACCTTATGTTCCGTTATATTGGCTAAGATAGCGCAGGGAGAACTACTGCGATTGTGTCCCAATTCTTCCGGACAAGCACCTCAGTAGAGAAAGCCGAAAACTGACCGGCATGATGCGGCGAGAGCTGGTCGCTGTTCGAGAGGTCTTAAAATCCTTAAAGATTTTTTCCGCTTTAGGCGATGAATCGGCCTTGTCTGATTTAGGCGTATATAGCGCCCCAATTCGGCCCTCCGAATTCTAGGGGCTTCGCCGGAATTTAAAATTATAGACTTCTATGGCTAAGTGAAAGTTATAAAGTTGTATAGTCCGATTGCCTTGTTCGCTGCGCCGAAAACCTCCTCAAGGAACCAAAAATTTGGATAAAGAGTATCCGGGTTTTTCCAAGAACACCCCGGTACTAGTTACGTGGGGGCGAAAGCCGACGACTGGCCTACTTTCAAAATTTTATAAACAGCCGCACAGAAGGTAATATTTTAAATCCAACAGTGCTACATAGCACAAGTAACTTTGTCTTTAAATTACAATAGTGGCAGAGGTACATTTAGTCAAAGATCTTGTCCTTGGTACACTCATCGGCCACGAGACGAGCGCCCTTCATAACGCCATCATAGTACTTCTCGGGATGACGATGCGCCTTGCCCTCCGGCAGCCCGTCCTTCACTAGCTTCTCTGCATCCAGCTTGCCCCAATGCACCTTCGCACGGGCAAAGGCCCGGCGGGCACCCTCAATGCAGACGGATTGCTTGATCACTTCAAGCCGCGGACAGGCATTCACCATCCGCATGATCAGGCCGAAGTAGCTAGTGGGCAGGGGCTCACCAGGCCACATCTGGACTATGAAATCTTTCATAGCCACTTCGGCCGCCCTGTGGAGTTCGACCAGCTGCTTCAGTTGGTCACTCAGAGGCATTTGGTGTTCGGCCCCAGCATACTAGGACCAGAACAGATTCTCCGTTGAGCTCCCCTCCTGGGCAAGGTAGAACTCCGTAGCGTCTGACACGCTGCATGGAAGATCTGCGAATGCCCCTGGAGAGCTCCAAATTCGGGTAAGTAAAAGAAACGCCTCCTCCACATGTTTGCTTTGCATAAAAAATTTCTTACTCGCCACTATCTTTTTGGCCTCCTGGATTTCCTGCTGTGCCTTCTCGGCTTCGGCCTTGGCGTCCTTCATACTCACAAGGGCCTTCGCAAGCTCGGCCTCTTTCATCTTCAGATCATGATCCATGGACTCGAACTTCTTGCCGAGGTCCCGGAGCTCTTGCTGTACCTCGCCCACTCTGGCACTTTGCTTTTCACGCTCCTCACATTCCAAGGCCGCCTTGTCTTCGGCCTCGGACAACGCTTGTTTCAGGGATGCCACTTCGGCGGTGGCCCCTGTTACACAGTCATGATGCTTCGTTGTTAGACTAATCAATTTTATCTATCCTTTAATACATAAGAGCGGGGAATCACTCACCTTTGTTCCCTTCGAGCTGCCTCTTCGTGAGGCCGAGCTCTCCCTACGCCTGCTCCAGGTCCCGCTTTAGTTCGGCGACCTCGGCTGTGCGGGCAGCAGCAACAAGCATTACAGCTTGCTCATTCACATGCACATTTATTATTAGACTCCTGCGGATTATAATTGACCCTCCGTTTGGCTTTTCCTTCCAAACACCAAACAGAGTATCAGGGGCTACTACCTATCGGGTGGTAATTTCATACATTTTTATTACTTACCTCAAAGCCCGTCAGGAGGCTGGTACATGCTTCGGTCAGTCCGCTCTTGGCGGATAGAACCTTCTGAGTCACCGCACCCATGAGAGTACGGTGCTCTTCATCCATGGAAGCGCCGCGAAGCGCTTCCAACAGACTATCCGACGCCTCCGGCGTGACGGAAGTCATCAGCACGGACAGCTCGCTCTCCCTAGCAAAGGGCCGCTTGCCCGTATCCGTAGCCATTGAAGGCTCCGGCACAGTATCCGGATGAGAGTCCGGCTTGCTGCAACTCTCGTCAGCATGATTCGCGGGGATCTTGAACCCCGCGTGTACGGCATCTGGAATCCCGCCCTGGGGCGTCTCCAGAGTCACCTCCCCCCGCTCTGGGAGCCTTCGGGACAACACCTTCATGTCATCCGAGGGCTGAGGTGTAGTGGCTGTCGTGAGCGAGTTCATCTCTGAATCACTCAGGGACCCGGTCGAGGAAGATACCTCGGGATGAACCCTGGCCGGACTACGTATATGATTGGCATTATAAAAACAAAAACTATGATGTAAAGTCATGATAGAATGCGGATACTTACGATCGCGCCAGGGGATTCCCCCTGGGCAGCCACCCCTCCTCGCTGTGAGCGGCCGTGGCGGAGTAGTCCGGAAGGGACACCTTTCCCTTCTTGGACGTCCCAGCCTCCCCCTCTAGGGCGGCTTTCCTCTTTTTCTCCTCCCCAGTGCAGGGAGGTAGAGTTTATTCTTGCTTCCCCCCGCCTCCACGGGAGGAATCTGTCTCGTCGTCATCAGACGACGTGGGTATGATGGCCTTGCGCTGAGGGCCTTTCCCGCCCCCCTGGACTGCCTTCTCGGGCCCCTCACCCTCTCCTAGTGGGGTGGACCCTTCTTCTTCTTCTTCTTCCTCCCCTTCGGGGGAGGAGTGTGCCTCATCATCTTCGGACGAGGCTTTCGGCACAACTTTACGCCGGAGACCCTTTCAGATTCCCGGGGCCTTCTTATCGGCCTTCTTCTACGGCACCTTGTAGGGTGCCGGGACCAGCATCTCCGCCAGGAGAGCATCAGCTGGGCTTTCCGGCAGTGGAGTCGGATAGTTAATCTGCTCTGCTGTCTCCACGTAATCCTGAACAAATATGCACAATTACTTAAGTCTCCCCCATGATTATATTAGGAAGAACCGAATCTGGTGGTGGCCTGAAAACTCACCTGGCTAGGATGCCGCGCGGCGTGGAGCCCACGGTCCTCGTATGTGGGAGGAGGAACTTCGAAGGCCTTGAACAACGCCTTCCACGCGTCTTTGTGCTTCATGCCGTAGAGCCTCTGAAGCGTCTAGTGTTTGGCTGGGACGAACTCCCACAGATTGAATGCCTGTCTTTGGCACGGTAGAATCCGGCGAACGAGCATGACCTAGATCACGTTGACAAGCTTGATGTTCTTGTCCTTCATGCTCTTGATGCAGGTCTGGAGTCCGGTCAGCTCTGTAGATTCGCCCCAGGACAGGCCCTTCTTTTCCCAGGAGGTGAGCTGCATGGGGGTTCCGGATCGGAACTCGGGGGCCGCTACCCAGTTGGCACAGCGCGGCTCGGTGATGTAGAACCACCCCGACTGACACCCCTTCACGGTTTCCGCAAAGGAGCCGTCAAGCCAGGTGACATTAGGCACTTGCCCACCATGGCTCCTCCGCACTCCGCTTGCTGGCCGCTCACAATCTTTTGCTTCAAGCAGAAGATTTGCAGCTACAAGCCGAAATGAGGCTTGATGCGGAGGAAGGCCTCGCATACAACGATGAACGCCGAGATGTTGAGGACAAAATTCAGGGCTAGATCATGGAAATCTAGCCCGTAGTAGAACATGAGCCCGTGGACGAAGGGATGAAGTGGAAACTCCAGTCCACGGACGAAGTGGGCGAGAAACACGACCCTCTCGTGGGGTCCCAGGGTCGGAATGACCTGCCCGTCGTCTGGTAGCCGGTGCGATATGTCTGCGGCCAAGTATTCGGCCACCCGAAGATCTGTGATATGCTTCTCCTTTACGGTGGAAGCCACCCACTTGCCTCATGCTCCGGACATGTTTAGCTGTGCGGAGAAGACTTGGGCTAGGGTGTTGGAGCTCGAGGGGGCAAGAGTGGGGAAAGGAGGAAGAAGGCATGGGTAAAAATGGGGAACTCTTATCCCTTTATAGAGGCGACGGAAGCGGTGCGCCTCCCCATTTGCCCGTTCGGAATCACTCACCTCCCAAGCACCACGATTGATGGCAGGGTGGGATTACCCATACCCGTATTGATGAGAATCCCATGATTAGGGGACACGATCTCTGCTTTGACAAGACGTGTCAAGGAAACCGCTTCGCAATATGCGCTATGGCTGGTTGTGGGAAAACGGCTCGAATAATGACCCGACCTTGATGACATGTCACGTTGTCTAAAAATTGTCAGCAGATTGTATTTGTGAAATATCATTCTCTCTCTATGGCGGTATGTGAAGATCATTTTGCGGATTCGGACACGGTCAACATGTTCGATAATTACTTTGGAGTATTCGGAGAAGGAACCCGCCTTGCAATGCCGAAGACAAGACTGCGCGCCAGACTCATCGTCATTGAAGCCCGGTTCAAGGGCTACTGAGGGAGTCCTGGATTAGGGGGTATCCGGACAGCCGAACTGTATAGAACGTCCGGACTACTGAAGCGTGATGATACAAGACTCAAGACTTCGGCCCGTGTCCGGATGGGACTCTCCTTTGCGTCGAAGGCAAGCTTGGCGATCCGGATATTGTGTTTCCTTCCTTGTAACCGACTCCACGTAAACCCTAGCCCTCTCCGGTGTCTATGTAAACCGGAGAGGTTGGTCCTTAGAAGGCCGATGACAATTACAATCATACCATCATAAGCTAGCTCTTAGGGTTTAGCTTCTATGATCTCATGGTAGATCTACTCTTGTACTACTCATATCTTCAATATTAATCAAGCAGGAAGTAGGGTTTTACCTCCATCGAGAGGGCCCGAACCTGGGTAAACATTATGCCCCTCGCTTCCTGTTACCATCAGCCTAAGACGTGCATATCAGGACCCCCTACCTGAGATCCGCCAGTTTTGGCACCTACAGTAACCCAACCGTGCTTGTTAGTATGACTCCTCGATTTTAGGCAAGTTCCAAACGGCCACGCGGAGGACGCTTGATATTCCCCCTCTTTATAAAGGAGCCCAGACCCGTCCTTTTCTTTCCACGCCAAATCCTTCCCTTCCCCGACATCGAGATCCAACACCCAAGGTTCAGGCTAAGCGCTTCGGACCTTCAATCATGTTCGGATCCAACCTCCAAGGCCGATGGATGGCCTCTTCTATCACAGAGGAGGACATTAAGAAGTTTAGGGAGGCTAGGTATCTGACCGCCGAAATCCCCCACAGGCTACCTGCCCCAGGGCAGGATATCCCCACTCCCAAACCCAATGAGAGTGTCGTATTTGTTTACTACTTCCTCCGAGGGCTCAGCTTTAGTCTTGATCCCTTCGTAAGAGGGCTCATGTTCTATTGCGGGCTAGATTTACATGATCTAGCTCCAGATTCCATACTTCACATCTCGTCGTTTAGCGTCGTGTGTGCGGCCTTCCTCCGCATTACCACACACTGCGGCTTGTGGCTCAAGACCTTCAATGGGAAGCCGAAGATGATCGACGAGCGACACGCAGAGTGCGGAGGTGCTATAATAAGCAAAGGTGCCGACGCCCTATGGCCAAAGGGCTCCGCCTCGGAGGTGTCCGACTTATGGCAATGGGAGTGGTTCTACATCATAGCACCCTGAGGTACAAAGCGGGCGGCCGCCCCAGCCTTCCGCCCGGGCCCTTCGCACCAACGGGCATCATGGGTCAACAAAGGGCTAGACTGGGGGCCAGTAAATGATGTGCTGACATTACAAAGCCGCATCCGAGATTTCCTCAAGAGGGATGTCAGTCTCGTCAAAGTGATTTAGGTAATGCTAGTTCGTCAGGTCCTGCCATGCCAACGTCGATCTCTTCGTATGTGGGAGTTCAACCCGGAAGGACCACGAACTATTCAACACTTCTTCAGCGTCACGCTCGAAGGGATGTATCGATTATTCTTCGGATCACGAATAAAGTGTCCGGACACCACTGAGGATGCGGGTCTGAACTACAACTGTCCAGATACCCAAGTAAGTAACTCCGCGACCGAACTTGCTGTTATTATATTTGTCACAACACATTCTGAAAAATTGCCCTCTTCCAGGACTGGATAAGGAAGGCAGAGAGCATTAGGTGTTTGGCCCCTCTTCCCGAAGGCTCGCCAGATCCTGCTCGAACTAGGATGCTGGCTCACACGCCGTATCAAGCGACATCAGGAGAAGATGAGGGGAGGAATAAAGAAGCCGAAGGCGGGCTTCATATGTTTCACATCCAAACCGGGGGAATTAGTGCCTCCGCGAAGGAGGATGTTCGGGGAGGTGAATCTAGAATCCCTTCTCCCCAAGGGACGAAAAGGGGCGCTCCTAAAGATTTGGAAGCGGAGGCTTCCAAACAAGGGAAGAAACCTTTGCCAGGGGTCCTTCCCCAGAGGGCGTCCTTACCACGCAGCGCCCGCCAGGGGGCCAGCCATCAACCAAGCTATAAGTGAGCAAAACGCCTCCTCCTGCCTCCCTGCCTCATGGGGCGGACGACCCCGAGGTGCCATCGCGGAGGATTTCTCCTGATCCGCAAAGGCCAGAAGGTAAATCTTCGGCCACCCGAAGTCTGGAGTATTCGGCTCCTAAGGAGGACAACAAAAAGAGCCCGGGCTTGTCCGGTGTAAAACCGGACACATGATGGATCTTCTGGAGCAAGCGGCTATCTCAGAGGCACATCGTACCTTAATGGGCATGGTGGTTGAGAGGATCTCATCCGCCAAAGCGGGCTAAATGAGGCTTTTACGAGCTTGCTAAGAGGCTTTGAGGTACGCAACGTGATATATATATATATATATATATATATATATATTTGAGCATAGCGCACACGGTAGGTATGCTCTGTATAGATAGTAGCCTCTGTGACTCTGGTTGCCATCCAGAGGCGGCAAACAGAGGATCATAGTCCCAGGTAATGATCGCGTTGCTTTCATGTGCAGGCGGCTGAGGGACCGACGGCTGACTAGACTATTGATTTTGCCGAATTGAGGCGGCAACTTGTCGTGGCGGATGCCGATATCACGCTAGTGAACAAGCGGCTTGACGAGGCATAGGGTATGTACATTCTGGTGGTCAGAAATATTAAGAGGAGCATGATGCTAGTATCTATAATATGCTTTGACTACAGATGGAGTTGCCGCCGTGGAGTCCCTTCGGGCAGAACTTGCCTGAGCCAAGGAACAAGCAAGGAGAAGTGATGCGGCCGCCCTAAAGGCGGCCGAATAGTTAAAAGCCGAACAGGCTGCTCATCGCCAGAGCAAACAAAAAATAGCCAAAATGGTTGTTGAGCTAAAAAATGCCGCCACCCGATATGAGTTTCTTGAAAGGGAGAGCCAAGATAAGGCAGCTGATCTGAAGAAGGCCTTGGAAGCGGCCAAGGAGACTCGCTATGAAATCAGAGCAGCGCAAGAGGAGCTTCGTCAAGACGGAGATATCACGGCTGGGAGGCCCTTTTTATTGCGAACATAGTTTGGCTATCTGAAGTATGCCCCTCTAGATCAATTATGGAGTGCTGCGGATGCATACTTGGACTTAGCAAAGAGTATTGCTGATGCGACTGAGTATTTCAAAGATCAGAAAGATCATGAGGTGGAAAGATTGTTCTGGTCATAGTTCAACGCTCCCAAGTGTCCACTGCTGTTGAATGAGCAAATGGCCGAATGGTCCGAGCTCCATAGGTTGTCCGGGCTTGCCATGAGGTCTGCCGTGGATCATCTTGTGCCGAAGGAACCAAGTCCGGATAGTTATTTTGGTTTAGTGCAACGATTTCTTTGTGATGTGCCGCATATCGACGCTATCAAGAGATCAGTGTGCATAGAGGGTGCGCGGATGGCTCTTGCCCGTGTAAAAACATACTGGGCGGAGATGGAGGCCACCGCTGTTGCAACCAGGGGTCCGCCCAGGGGTCAGAACTCACCCAAGCACTATTTTGAAGAAGTCCTGGAAGGTGCGCGTTTAATAGAGGCTTAGTGGTAAAAGAGTACCATGTTCCAGTGATATGTATCTTGATTGTAAAAACAATCCTATTTTCATTATAATGGTCGTGTTTATACTTTTGCTCATAAAGTATTATAGTGCCTCCTGTGCGACCGTTTATGTATGTATGTATATAACCTAAAAGTTTGCAGTCGTCGGCTTCAGCCCCCATGCATATAATGCGGGGGTGTTTGGTAATGCGCGTAATCACACTTGATCCAACGTCTTTGTCCGTTAAGGAGGTGATAGCGTGGCGAACAAGGCAATTGGACTATATAGCTTTAACACTTTCACTTAGACATAGGAGTTTGACGGTGGGGCTACTATATAGCCCCTAGTACTTCCGCATTCATCCGATTACGGTGCGCGTACGTACATGACCGGGAAACCGGTCCTTCGTTAATGCGGAGGAATCGCGAAGATTCCGCTAGGTCCTCGAGTGGTTGACCAATCTCTCGCTTTATCATGACAGTCAGTTTTCGGCTTTCTCTACTGAGGTGCTCATCCAGATGAGCTGGGGCACAATCGCAGTAGTTCTCCGGTGCCACCTTAGCCGATAGAGCGGAACGTAAGGTAGCAAAAGATGGGGGCCGGGAAAACCCAACTATTGACCAAAGACATGATTCGGAGCTGATGCATATAAGGCCAAACTCGCGACGCCGAACACTCCCTAAGGTATTCGGACTTTAGATCATATACTGGGCTGAGTACCGCCCTCGATAATGAGCCCTGAATTTCCAGGTACATGCATTAATCTAGCGTGATGAAAAAAGCTTTGCAAATAACGCCAGTGTCCCTCTTGGTTGATTTGAGTATCCGGAGGGTGTGAAACAACCAGAGACAATAAAAAAGGTTTACACAGCGTCTTAATCTAAAAAGAAACCTTTGTACGGGTCCTTGCTGCACGTCTGCGCCTTTATCTCTGTTGTGCCGTATCCTGGAAGGGTGTGGCATGATGATTATCTGTAAAAAGGAAAAACCCAGGTGAAAGAATCTGGTGTGATCGTGCGAAAAGTTGGTTATTCTTAATGAAACATGAAAATTCAATTGTATTAATAGGGCCGAGCCGAACTATGGGCCTTTTTACATGCAGGCAGCCCCTAGCACCACCTATGGGGGTATATCTATCGACCCGAGCTCAGGTTTATCTAGGCTGCTACAAATAGTGGTGCGCCGGACACGTCTAACCGTGTCCGTGGTCTTGACGACCAATCATTTATTATGGTTGGAGGGGCCGCTCAGTGGTTCGGCTGGTAGAGCCGCCACATATTCTTCCGCACGTAAGGAACGCTCTGTATTTCCGCTAATTGTGATGATGCCCCGTGGACCGGGCATCTTAAGTTTAAGATAAGCGTAATGCGGAACTGCATTGAAACGAGCGGAGGTCGTTCCTCCGAGTAGTGCATGGTAGCTGCTTTGAAATGGAGCGATGTCGAAGATTAGTTCTTCGCTTTGGAAGTTGTCAGGCGAACCGAATACAACCTCTAGTATTAGAGAGCCCGTGGAGTGGGATTCTACTCCTGGCATTACTCCTTTAAAGGTAGTATTACTTTGGATGATTCTTGACGGGTCTATCCCCATCTTGCGGACAGTGTCCTGACATATCAGATTCAGACTACCGCCGCTGTCCATGAGGACTCGGGTGAGATGGTATCCGCCAATTATTGGTTCGAGCACCAAGGCGGCCGAACCTCCATGCCGGATACAAGTCGGATGATCCCTGCGATGGAAATGATCGGGCAGGTCGACCATGGGTTGAATTTGGGGGCGACGGGCTCTACAACATATATGTCTGGGAGTGCGTGTCTGCGCTTCCTCTTTGGTATGTGAATTGCGTAAATCATGTTCACTGTTTTGACCTCTGGTGGAAATTTTTTCTGTCCCCCAGTGTTCGTCTGGCGCGGTTCGTCCTCGTCTTCACTTGGTGTCTCCCTCCCTTTGTGTTTGGCATTTAGCTTGCCGGCCTGGTTGAAGGCCCAACATTCTCTGTTGGTGTGATTTGCAGGTTTCTCGGGGGTTCCATGAATCTGACATAATCTGTCCAGAATTTTGTTTAGGCTAGATGGTCCATCTCTGCTGCCTTTAAATGGCTTTTTCCGTTGATCGGTTCGAGAGCCCCTGAATCCGGCGTTTACCGCCGTGTTGTCTGGGATGTCTTCATTATTTCTACGCTTGTTTTTATTGCGTCGCGGCTTCCCATTGCCATCCCTGACTTCGCATGTGCCTGGGTCGCTGGTGCCGCTGCGAGCCAACCAGTTGTCCTCGCCCGCGTAAAAGCGGGTCATAAGGCTTGTTAGGGCTGCCGTTGTCCTTGGCTTTTCCTGGCCGAGGTGTCTGGCGAGCCATTCGTCTCGGATACTGTGCTTAAAAGCCGCTAAGGCTTCGGCATCCGAGCAGTCAACGATTTGATTCTTCTTGGTGAGAAATCTGTTCCAAAGCTTACAGGCGGACTCTCCGGGATGTTGGATTATGTGACTTAAATCGTCTGCATCGGGAGGTCGGACATAGGTCCCTTGAAAATTAGCCCTGAAAGCATCCTCAAGTTCCTCCCAACTTCCAGTTGAGTTTTCGGGGAGGCTTTTCAACCAGTGCCGAGTTGGTCCTTTCAACTTGAGGGGCAGGTATTTGATGGCGTGGAGATCATCTCCGCGAGCCATGTGGGTGTGAAGAATAAATTCCTCAATCCAGACAGCAAGGTCTGTCATTCCGTCATATGCCTCTATGTTTACGGGCTTAAATCCCTCTGGAAATTCATGATCCAGCACCTCATCGGTGAAGCACAGGGGGTGTGTGGCACCCCTGTATTTGGATGTGTCATGGCATGCTGTCAATGATTGTTGTGTTCGTTGTTGATTCCGAGCTAGTATTCGATCAATATGATCGTTTTGGTGGCTGTGATCCTGCGCCGGAGCACGCTTCCTAGATCCATAAATGGACCTGGCCATACCGGCTTTTTTGTCCAGGTGTTCACGTAAATCGTGTGTTGACTTGTGTGCGGCGTCATTAGCCGCCCTGTCGCAGCCACGGGGGGGGGGGGGGGGGTCGGTCCGGCGGACCGGCCGTATTATTTTTCGGCGGAATGGGCTTTATAGCCTCGTCGTCGAATTCGGGCAGTAGCTCGCGCTTTGGGTAGCTCTTTGTGTGGCGATCGCCACTGTATTTTCTTCAGTGTCGAGCACTTTGTTCCATCTATAGTTCAGCGTATCCTACGCGGCCTTAAGCCTTTGCTTCTGCTTGTTCAAGCTTCTCGTGGTGACGATAAGCCTTCTTTGGAGGTTCTCTTGTTCCAGTTGCCTTTCCGGGATGCTGAGTGAATCGTCGTCCGGACTGTTCTCCTCTCCGAAGACAGGTTTATGAGTTTTATCTCCGCCATCGCTATGATCGGACAGCGGCTCCGGACTATGTTTACCATCCCTTGGCTCATCCTGCTCCATCGCTGGGTCCATGGGATCATCGTTGCCTTTGGAGTCAACCAGGGTGTTATTCTTTCCTGCGTTGTTATCGTTGTTTTTACTGTGGCGGGATTTAGAGCGGCGCTGACATCGTCGCTTTTGTCGCTTCTCAAGAGGGTTATCCTCAGTTGCATCCCTCTGTTCCTCGCTGTTGTTTTCTTGGGGTGTGTCCACCATATATATATCATATGATGAGGTGGCTGTCCAACGCCCTGTTGGCGGCGGTTCCTGTTCTTCTCCTACATCGTCGTCCATACCATCGATGTCTTCGGAGTCGAAATCAAGGATGTCGGTTAAGTCGTCGACAGTGCCTATTAAGTGGGTGGTGGGTGGGGAACGAATTTCTTCGCCGTCTGCTTCCCACTCAAGCCGGACATAGTTCGGCCAAGAGCCTCCTGACAGGGAGAGAGACTTTAATGAATTTAGCACGTCGCCCAAGGGCGAGTGTTGAAAGATGTCCGCGGAGGTAAACTCCATGATCGGTGCCCAATCAGATTTGGTAGGCACAGACACACGCGGTTCGGAGCCTATGGACGGAGACGAGTCCGAGGGTCCGATGACACAGACCTCATTGGTGGCAAAGTCTGTGTTCGGCTCTAACGCCGCTGAATGCACGGCCTCCGTGGCGGGGTCCATCCACCCGTCCTCGGATGGCACGATCTCCTCCGGATTAAGAGCCAGGGCAGCCGCAGGTGTGATCTTCTGAACACCGTCCGATGGCAGATCTAAGTCATGCTTCTCGTGACTGTTCGGCACACCTGTCATGGGCTCGAATCCGTCGAAGATCAAGTCTCCGCGGATGTCGGCGGTGTAGTTCAGGCTTCCAAACCTGACCTGATGGCCAGGGGCGTAGCTATCGATCTGCTCTAGATGGCCAGGCAAGTTGGCCCATAGTGCGAAGCCGCCGAATATGAATATCTGTCCCGGGATGAAAACCTCACCCTGGATTGCATTGTTGCTGATGATTGAAGGAGCCATAAAGCCTTATCATGACAACACAGTGGAACTCTCAATGAAAGCACCAATGTCGGTGTCAAAACCAGCGGATCTCGGGTAGGGGGTCCCGAACTATGCGTCTAAGGCTAATGGTAACAGGAGGCGGGGGACACAATGTTTACCCAGGTTCGGGCCCTCTCGATGGAGGTAATACCCTACTTCCTGCTCGATTGATCTTGATGATATGAGTATTACAAGAGTTGATCTACCACGAGATCGTAGAGGCTAAACCCTAGAAGCTAGCCTATGATTATGATTGTTCTTGTCATACGGACTAAACCCTCCGGTTTATCTAGACACCGAAGGGGGCTAGGGTTACACAGAGTCGGTTACAAAGAAGGAGATCTACATATCCGAATTGCCAAGCTTGCCTTCCACGCAAAGGAGAGTTCCACCCGGACACGGGATGAAGTCTTCAATCTTGTATCATCATAGTCCAATAGTCCGGCCAAAGCTGTAACATCCCTAGCCTTGCTCTACACTTGGATTAGCTTGGTTGTTGCATCATGTCTAAATTTCTTTTAAACTTGGAATGGGGATTGTTCAAACCCTAGCACCAACAGAAATGCAACTAGGATCGAAATAAAAATATTTTTCAATGAACCTAAAATGCCCTCCAAAATTGTTCATCATCTTTGCCTTGGTCTAGAACCTCTCACAAAAATGGTTCACATTTTTCTAGGACAGCATTGGGTCGCTGAATTAAATCATATGCTATTTGCATTTGGGCATTCAAATGCTATATACTATTTTAAATGTCCAAATATTCATGAACTAAAATCTTTACTATTGTAAATATTCCAAACAGTAGCCTTGAGCAGTTTCATGAATTTTGAGATTGTTTTGTTATTTTTAATAAAGCCCTAAAGTTACAGAATAAATTGAAAACTGAAACAAAAGGAAAATAGAGAGAGAAAGGAATCCTGCCTGGCTTACCTGGACGGCCAGCCCAGTGCCACTACCAGTCATCTCCCACCTCTCGCCAATAGGACGAGAGGCGTGTGGCCGCTGTGCATGCCCACGCGCCCTGGCCACCTCCTGCTTCTGCCGACGCCCTGGACGGCTCCAGACGACGCCATGCGCCCCCTATCCTCTCTCTCTCTCACGCCCGCAACTCCTCCCCTACTCTGTCTCCCTCCCCCTCTGTTCCCGAGCGCACCAGAGGGCACCGCCGTGCTCTGCCGTGGCCACCGATCACCCCATGCCTCGCCGACGTGCCCAGAAGCTCCGCCACTTCTTCCTCGACCGCCTCACCGAGCCACGCCCCACCGGAGGCCCCCGAACGTCTTCACCGAGCTCGTCTTCGACCTCTTGACGACGAGATCGCCTCCGCTGCCCCGCTCGCTTCTGACCTTCCTCGAGCCTGCTGAGCAGCTCGTCGCACCCATGGTGAGCCCCTGCTCCTGCTCACACTCTCCGTTTTTCCCTCATGTGCCATAGCCATCACCTCACCTGCAACCGAACACGCCGCCGCCCGTGCTCGTCTCCGGTGATGCTCCGGTGACCATTTGGTCCCAGACATGTGCCCATCGAACTCACCGCACCACGTAGACGCCATAGGTGCTTAACGCACATCGCCACGGCCACCACAACCGCGTCCCCTCTCGCGCCCGAACTCTGGCGGCCGCAACCGAGCTCGCCATCGTCGACTCCGGCCACCCCAGGTTCGGAGACCACCACCATCCGACACGCCATCGCATCAGCTCTCCGCAGGGCCAAAGGGCGCACCAAACGGTGCACCGTAGGCGAAACCCGAGCCCCTCCAGTGTGCCTCCATCGTGTTTTGGTCGCCGTCGGCGTAACTCCGGTGACGCTGACATGGCAGTCTCATTAGCTGCTAATGACCACTCTAAACACCCCCGCGAGCCTCTGCCATGTGGGCCCCTGAGCCTAATTAGGTTAGTCTAGTTTTTCTGTTAGATTAGTGCTAATGCCGTAGACCCCACGTGTCAGCTCTGACCTTGGCCTAGTCAGCGTTGACTGGGCCCACTTGCCATCCACCCAAACCAGCCCTGAGACACTAACGTGTGGGTCCTAGCCGTCAAGTTTGACCTGGACTGACGTTGTTGACCTGCTGACATCATGCAGTCGTCATGCTGATGCAGTAATTGTTTCTGGGATTTTAATAAATCAGAAATGATTTATTATTTTCAGAAAATGCCCAAAACTTCTAAAAATCATATAAAATCAACTGTAGCTTAGAATGAAATAATTTATATATGAAAAATTATCAGAAAAATCCAATCTTTCCATCTGTACTGGTTTCATGCATGTTTAAACAAGTTAACTTGCTGTTTAGAGCAAAACATGATACAGAACTATTTATGATCACAAATGAGTTTGAACTTTGAATCTTTGGTTCAAAATAGCTCAAACCCATCTGGTTGTAGTTGCATTAGCCCAACACACTCATTTTACCATGTCATGATCATGCATCATATTATCCATTGCATTGATTGTATTCTTCCTTGTTTGCCAGTAATTGCCCCCTCTCAGTAGACGATGTTCCGACGATGAGTTTGATGACACTGATGAAGAAACTATATTATCTTCAGAAGTGCCAGGCAAGCAAAACCCCCTTGTTCATTCCGATACTGTCAGGACCCCGAATCAATGCCACATCGATTTAGCATGTAACACCTCATATCACTTTGCGTCCTCACGCACGGTATCCCCACGGGTGTCGCCTTACCTTTACCCGGGACTGTTTGCGCCTTTTGGCACACGTATATGATAGTGTCACTAGCATCCATATGATAAAGAGCCCGGGCTGACATGGCTAGTCGTAAACCCAAAGTGGCACAAACTTACAAGGACAGGCATCCATGACCCAGCATCGATCGTGTTGGTCATCAGCGAGTGAATCCAAGCTGTAGCACTGGGCTAGCAGGACTCCGGTGAACCGGGCTGTAGCGGGCTAACAAGACTCCGGTATTCATCGCGTGACATTTCCCTGAAGGGACAGACACAGGAACGAAGAAGGACACATGCCGGCCAGCCTAAGTGTTTCGGAGCAGTAGCAAGCTACCATGGCTCAGTGGAAGCACTAGGAGACATTTCCCGGTAAGAGAGGCTACTAAGGATAAACAACTAGATAGTCAGATCCCACACATACCAAGCATTTCAATAACATACACACAATATGCTCGATATGTGCAAATACAACATGGCATCACAACATGACTCTACAACTCAAGTATTTTATTCAATAGGCTCCGAGGAGCGAGATATTACAAACATGGGTCTCATGACCCAACATGCAGAGCACACAAGTCAAGCACAAGCGGAAGCTTAGCATGTCTGAGTACAGACATCTACAAATGAAAAAGGCTGAGAAGCCTGACTATCTACCAGATCCTGCCGAGGGCACGAGATCGTAGCTGAGGTAACAAGATAAACGTCGAAGTCCATGCGGAACTACTAGTGAGATGGAAGTCTCTCTGCAAAAACATAAAATAGGCAAACGTGAGTACAAATGTACCCAGCAGGACTTACATAAGAACTAACTACATATGCATCATTATCAACAAAGGGGGTGGTGGAGTTTGATTGCAGCAAGCCAGCTTTGACTCGGTGGCTATCCTGAACTACGACTGCAAGTAACTCTTTTGAGGTGGCGCACACGAGTCCACATATTCACCATATCAATACACCACTATGAATCCGCTCCCGTTCCCTATGAGAACGCCATCCATAGCACTCACGCTTATCTTGCGTATTTAAGAGTATCCACTTCAAGTTATCTATGAACTGTACAGGCAATCCAGAAGTCCTTTACCGTGGACACGGCTAATCGAATAGATAATGTTAACCCTGCAGGGGTGTACTTCTTCACACACGCTCTCGCCACTTACCACCACGTACACGTCATGTATCTCGGCAACCTTTAAGCGGAAGCCTGGCGAGGGAGTCGTCCACGACCTTACTAACCACACAAGTCTCTCGTCCAGGTTTATCGCCTATTCGGGTTCCATCCGCAAGGAGATCCGGCCGGGGTGTCGCTCACGGCCCCAAACGATGTGAGCAGGGTTCCCAAGCCCACCATCCGGGTGCCACTTGGTACACCGTGCCACAGTGCCTAGTCTGTCCCAAGCCCACCTGTAACGGGTACCACTTGGTAGACTACTAACACTACCTACAAACAGCAGAAACTAGTTGCAACTTCTGGACAGAGATCAGGTTGATTAATAAGTCGAGAGAGCTTGGAGCGCCTGGAGCCCAATGTGTGGTAGTAACTGTTCATGGATCACAAACACAGAACTCAGTTCCTGAGGACGGCTGCAATGAGACAACCCACCATGTACTCCTACATGGCCTCCCACCGCTACCTTTACCAAATCGTGTTCACACACTTAGCTCACACACAGTAGGACATGTTCACACACCTCCAGTTCATCCCCGATGAATCAGACCTGACAAAACTCTAAGCAATAGCAGGCATGACAGACAAGCATGAATGAGTAGGCACATCAGGGCTCAAACAACTCCTACTCATGCTAGTGGGTTTCATCTATTAACTGTGGCAATGACAGGTCATGCAGAGGATAAAGGGGTTCAACTACCGCAGCATGTAATAGTTGTATCGTTGTTGTCCTAATGTAGTAAAATAGAGCAGGAGCGAGAGAGTGGGATTGTATCGGAATGAACAAGGGGGTTTTGCTTGCCTGGCACTTTTGAAGATAATATAGCTCTTCATCGGTGTCATCGAACTCATCATCGGTACGTCGTCTACTAAGAGGGAACACACACCGACAAACAAGGAAGAACACAATCAATGCAATGCACAATATGATCCATGCTCATGATATGGCAATATGTTGTGGTTTGAGCTAATGCATCTAGCAGCAGGTTAAATGGAGTTGGTTTGAACACAAGATTCAAATTCAAACTCCATATGTAGATATTCATATGCCATTATTTGATTTGCCCTAAACAGTGGTCATAAGTTGTTCTAACATGCATAAAAATGGTACAGATGGATATATTGGATTTTTCTAATCATTTTTCATATATAACTTATTACATTTGGAGTTACGGTTGATTTTATATGAATTTTTGAAGTTTAAACTAATTTCTGGAATTTCTAATTATTTTCTGATTTATTTTAAAACCAGAAAATCACTTACTGCGTCAGCATGACGTAAGGCTGAGGTCAGCAGGTCAACCAACCATGTCCTGGTCAAACCTGACGTGTGGGGCCACACGTCAGTGGGACATGGGCTAATCCCGGTCAAACCCAGCGCTGACTGGGGTTTGACCAGGTGTAGGGCCCATAGTCAGTGTCATTAGGGGGCTTAGCTGGCAGGGTTAGCACCTAATAGCGTCCACGTTGACGACCAAAACAACGGCGGAGGCTCGCCGGACTTGAGCTACAGGCAGCGGCTGGACGCGCGAAGGCCACCAGGAGGTAGCCCGCGCGCCCGCGCATCTAGCGGAGGCAGAAGCAGGTTGCGGGGTGAAGTGTAGTGGCGGCGGCGACGGGCGGAGCAGTGGCCGGAGTTCGGACGGGTATGGGGATTTGGTTGCGGTGCGCTGGGAAAGCAACTGGCGGTGGCGTTGGCTTCTTAGGGAGCTTCTGAGCATGGTGACGCGCGCGGATGCAGGCTGTGGTGGCTCAGACCACGGCGGTGCCATGACCGGAGGTGGGGGGGCTCTAGGGCTCGATGGGAACGACGACTATGCAACGCAATCAAGCAAGGGGAGAGAGGGGAACGAAGGATGAGCTCACGGTGGGTCAGACGAGCGGCTCGGTGGCCTCGGGGGAGGCTTGGAGGCAACGGGCATCGATGGTGATCTCCGGTGGCCATGCAGAGAAGAAGAGCTCGATGACGAGGCTTCAAGGCATCCGGGGTCGTGTGGTTCGGCATAGAGGTGCGAGGCAGTGAGGCGGAGCTCGTGGGCGGGATGGCTGGCCGTGGGGAGGTCGATGGTCATGACAAATGGCGATGGAGGCGTTCGGGCGGAAAGAACAGAGGAGGGGGAGAGCGTTCGGGGGAGAGAGAGGGAGAGCCTGACAGCTCTGGGGGTCGCGTGGCATTGTCCAGACGCGTCGAGGAGGAGCCAGGTAGGCAGGGAGGGAGGAGGTGGAGGCCTCGGGCACGCTGGCGTCGACACGCCTCTGCCTACTAGCAGAGGTTGAAGACGACCGCTCTGCCCTGGTGGGCTGGGCGTCAGCTACAGTGCTGGGCCAGCTGGGCTCCCAGGTGAGCGCTAGGTAAGTTCTCTCTCTCTGGTTTCTCTATTTTATTTTATTTTGTTTCTGTTTTCTATTTCTTTTATTCTGTTTTGAATTAGTAAAAATACTAATCCATTTTGTAAAGTCCTGAAAATAATTGTGGGCAGAGTTTGGATTATTCCAACAACCCAAAACTAGTTTCAGAATTATTAGAGCATTTAAAAATATTTATAGAATTTAAATGCTCCAATTCAAATACGATATGAGTTAATTCAAAGATCCAGAATGTCCTAGGAATATATTCATCATTTTTGGCAGAGGTTTTCACCTTTGTCAGAAATCATGAACATTTTCAAGGGGCATCTTGGGTTCTTTGAAAAAGATTTTGGATTGAACCTAGTTGAGTTCCATTTGGTGCTAGGGTTACATCCCCATTTCAAGTTGAACTGAAATTTAAACATGATGCAAACACTCTAATGCATGCACTAACTAGGGTTGTGACAACTCACCCCCACTAAACAAGAATCTCGTCCCGAGATTCAAGCGTAGGGTAAGATGAAGGAGGGGACGCAAACTAACACAATCTTCACGATCCAGATGTCCTTCTCGAGGGTGTTGATTCATTGCATCACCTTGATCGCAACGTCTTGCTTTGAGAACTACATCCAACATAACAACGACAAGAAAAGGAGAATTCTAAAAGGATCGATCTTCTTGAGGTTCAAGCAACTTAGGATCATCTTAATGATAACAAGATCAACTCGCAGAATGGGACACAAACATCTCTGGAGCTGAGAGGCAAAACATGCATCAGAACGGACAAAAGAAACAATTTGACGAGGGTTTCAGAATAGCGAGGAAGAATTGCCATGATTACATAACGGGGCACCTTAGGGAAGGTGACTCGTAGAATTATTCCCTCAAGTGGCAAAAGGAATTACTTTTGATACATAGATCATTGGAACTCTTCTCACCAGCCTGAGGCAATTCCCAATTGATCATTTGAAGGAATTCGAAAGAATGGCATACTTAGCTTGGAAAGGAAACTAGAGTTATAAGACAACTCAGCAGATGGGAAGCACATTCCAAATGATGCTAAGGATATAACCCAGTGCTTGAGCGTGCTCTCAAGAACTTGAGCATTTCCATATTCATCAAGTTTTACCAATATCCGTGTCAAGGATCCTGGCAACACATCATACTACCATGATGAATAGTGATGGGTGATGCTGATGCAAAGGAGGACATCACTTCCTCGGATTTTTCCTTAGCAATGCCAAAGAAGCAAATCTGGATGATCGACCGAGAGACATTTAGCACTCCGCTTCTAATGTTCTCCTTGATGTGCTAGCGTAACCCATTCATAGATATGGTTTGGTATCTAGAACATCAAGTAAAAGGTCGGACTTCAGGAGCACAAGAATTCATAAGGAACAACTACTGGAGTAAATCCTATGAAATCCTTATGGGGAGGTGGCCAACTTCCTCAATCAAGATACTACAATATTAGGTCTTCCGGCTGGGTGTGTTGGCCATGCCATCCACTTTACCGAGTTGCAGAGAGACCAATATTATAATTCTTGGGAAATGTTCCAACCATCATATCTGCCTGAGATTCAGATCTGGTTGGTGTCAGAATAATCTAGACGCATCGAGTCTAGAATGAAAAATTAAAGTTTGCAACAGAAATCGACGAGATGACGTTGCGAGATTCTCAGGAGATGAACTACGATAGCATCCTCCAAAACATGAGCTGGTTCTGCTACAACATGTGAACATGTTGTCTGAGACAAGCATGACGACATAGTAGTCTTATAATAAAACACTACCGAGTTCAGGTGGGGAACCATCAACGAGGATATCGAAGTCCCTACATAAGTCCGGATTAGCTCTTATGAAGGAACTCCTTCTTCTTGAACAAATCAATCAGTTGCTTGGTGTGCTAGGAACACATAGAATGAAGGTTGCAAATCTCCAAACCACAGAATACTTCGCACGTATGCATGACTGATTTGGGATCATTCCAGAGGAAGCAAAGCCAACTTTCCCGAATTCACAGCGGCAACATGCATCAATTCCCATGAATTAGAGAAAGTCACTTCTTTCATCCGAACATATGCTTCATGCACGGGACATGAAGATAATGCTTATAAAAGTTCCCAACACTAGCTGGATGTTCAACACGAATCATGGATGAGACAAAATGCTGCTGATGGGCTCAACAACAATTCATCCAGGTTTCCATATGGATGGAATACCACGATTATGTGAGCAAGGTGATAGCATTGGTCAGACCAAAAGATATAATGGTGTATACTCGAGGGATCAACCACGAGTAAGACAACATTACGAACATCATTGGTTCTGATTTGATATGAGAATAGCCCACACTCAAATCCAAGTTTTGGCAAGACAATAGGTCCAGCCATTGGTCACGGAGATCAATCGATGAAGATATCATCTTTCTTCAACACACATATACAAAGAGATATCCCTTTGGAATGAACTAAGTCAGACAAAGCTTTCATCTTCCAAATCTCCAAGTTGTCGTTCAGCTTAACCAACTAGCTCAGGGGTATCCAACATAGACTCTTGGAGAAGGGGTGGTTTAGGGAAAAACCAACTGGATCACGAGCTCAACATAACGGTCAGGGGACAACCTGGTGATACTTCCGAGAAGATATTCAGAAAATCACAAAACCACCGATATGTTACTAAGCTCGAGAACAATCCTGCTTTTGAGGCAAGACGATATGATCAAAAGAGCGAGGGATTGACACATTCCTAACTCACTGATCGGAGAGTGCACCGGAAATAAGGACTAGGTAGCACGATCAACCCTAGGGTTATGATTCAATAATCAACACGCTAAGAATGAGGTTATCGTCCATTTCACTACCAAGCAACAAGGTTGCTAGGAGTTTTGAATTCACACATCATGGTTCACTTGTCGGCATTCTGGTTACAACAACACAGGAACCGAGGAATGAAGAATGATGGAGAGAAGTATCACTGCATCAAAAACTGTTAATAGGGTGTGTAGATCTCACGATACTCTTGCTATGAAAGAGGGTGATACTTCGAGGTACAACAGAACAAAAGTTGGATTGGCATTTTGATCTGCGGGATACAACTGCTTTGACCCAATCCTAGATATGGATGAGATACCGGAGTTTGTTTCTCCTAGACATTCCAGAATAGAATGGCTTGACAGACCACAAGAGTAATAGGTATCGATGAACGAATGCACGCATACTCTTGACTATCAATTGATATACGAGGGCCGGAATACAACTAAAGAGGGAGAACTCAAAGGAGCATATGACTTGCTGAGTTGTGGATGCATAGATTAGTATGTCAAACCAAGTTCAACAAGTTTCTTCCAGATAACCCATGCAGAGAAGGTAGGATTGTCAGAGTAGCGGCACAGCATCGAGAACTCGTCAAGAGCACTCTGGTTGTGACCCTTTGGTTCAAAGAACTTCTGCCATAAACGGTTCATAGTATTTGGAAGAAGGAAATACCACGAACATCGAGGACTAATGCAAAGGTTACTAATATCCTAAAGGAACTAGCAAAACACTATCAACATGAGGTTAGTAGGGTGAATCTCGGGTTCAAAACCCTAGGAATAGAATACCTACTAACTAAATTGCATCACGGGATGCTTCCAAGGATGATGGCCAGAATTATCACACTTGGAACATAAAACATGGCTAGATTACTAGGTGATCCCCTAAGATACGTAGGTCATAATAATAGTTCCAACATATACGTCGAGGCAATAGAGTACCTCAACTCACTGATTAGTGTGGTTAACCTGGACCAAAGGAACATCAGGAACAGGAGGAAGGGATTTGCAAATGCATCAGACTATTTAGAAACTTGAGATGACTCGGACAGCATAACGGCTGTAAATGCACAAAAGAATGTAGACATGCTACAAAAATGGTGGCATAACCACTCAGAAGCACAATATCAAGGTTCCGAGACCAACTATGAATACACACAGGTAGAAGAAACTGAACTGAGGCTTAAATCCAACAATCTTGCAAGTCTACGGATTAGTAACACGTTATCCTAATAGAAAGAAGAGATAGCCTAGTTCCTTAACCCCGTAGGAAAGATAAGATGACTCAGATCAGAAGGCATAAGATATAATAAGGAGTAAAAAGAGCCTTACATTCCATCCCACAATCAATTCCCTTATATAACTAAAGAATTTCTACACTCAACTTCGACCAGTTTGGCTTGGTAATCCTACAGGAAGTCAAGCTCTGATACCAAAGTTGTCAAGACCCTGACTCAATGCCACATCGATCTAGCATGTAACACCTCATATCACTTTGCGGCCTCACGCACGGTATCCCCATGGGTGTCGCTTTACCTTTGCCCGGGACCGTTTGCGCCTTTTGGCACACGTATATGATAGTGTCGCTAGCATCCATATGATAAAGAGCCCGGGCTGACATGGCTAGTCGTAAACCCAAAGTGCCACAAACTTACAGGGACAGGCATCCATGACCCAGCATCGATCACGTCGGTCATCAGCGAGTGAATCCAGGCTGTAGCACTGGGCTAGCAGGACTCCGGTGAACCGGGCTGTAGCGGGCTAACAGGACTCCGGTATTCATTGCGTGACATTTCCCCGAAGGGACAGACACAAGAATAAAGAAGGACACATGCCGGCCAGCCTGAGTGTTCCGGAGCAGTAGCAAGCTACCATGGCTCAGTGGAAGCACTAGGATACATTTCCTGGTAAGAGAGGCTACTAAGGATAAACAACTAGATAGTCAGATCCCACACATACCAAGCATTTCAATAACATACACACAATATGCTCAATATGTGCAAATACAACATGGCATCACAACATGACTCTACAACTCAAGTATTTTATTCAATAGGCTCCGAGGAGCGAGATATTACAAACATGGGTCTCATGACCCAACATGCAGAGCACACAAGTCAAGCACAAGAGGAAGCTTAGCATGTATGAGTACAGACATCTACAAATGAAAAAGGCTGAGAAGCCTGACTATCTACCAGATCCTGCCGAGGGCACAAGATCGTAGCTGAGGTAACAAGCTAAATGTCGAAGTCCACGTGGAACTACTAGTGAGACGGAAGTCTCTCTGCAAAAACATAAAATAGGCAAACGTGAGTACAAATGTACCCAGCAAGACTTACATCAGAACTAACTACATATGCATCATTATCAACAAAGGGGGGTGGTGGAGTTTGACTGCAGCAAGCCAGCTTTGACTCGGTGGCTATCCTAAACTACGACTGCAAGTAACTCTTTTGAGGTGGCGCACACGAGTCAACATATTTACCATATCAATACACCACTATGGATCCTCCTGTTCCCCTACGAGAACGCCATCTTGCGTATTTTAGAGTATCCACTTCAAGTTATCTATGAACTGTACAGGCAACCCAGGAGTCCTTTACCGCGGACAGGGCTATTTGAATAGATAATGTTAACCCTGCAGGGGTGTACTTCTTCACACACGCTCTCGCCACTTACCGCCACGTACACGTCATGTATCTTGGCAACCTTCAAGCGGAAGCCTGGCGAGGGAGTCGGCCACGACCTGACTAACCACACAAGTCTCTCGTCCAGGTTTATCGCCTTTTCGGGTTCCATCCGCAAGGAGATCCGGCCGGGGTGTCGCTCACGGCCCCAAACGATGTGAGCAGGGTTCCCAAGCCCACCATCCGGGTGCCACTTGGTACACCGTGCCACTGTGCCTAGTCTGTCCCAAGCCCACCTATACCGGGTACCACTTGGTAGACTACTAACACTACCTACAAACACAAGAAACTAGTTGCAACTCCTGGACAGAGATCAGGTTGATTAATAAGTCGAGAGAGCTTGGAGCGCCCGGAGCCCAATGTGTGGTAGTAAATATTCATGGATCACAGACACAGAACTCAGTTCCCGAGGACGGCTGCAATGAGACAACCCATCATGTACTCCTACATGGCCTCTCACTGCTACCTTTACCAAATCGTGTTCACACACTTAGCTCACACACAGTAGGAAATGTTCACACACCTCCAATTCATCCCCGATGAATCAGACCTGACACAACTCTAAGCAATAGCAGGCATGACAGACAAGCATGAATGAGTAGGCACATCAGGGCTCAGACAACTCCTACTCATGCTAGTGGGTTTCATCTATTTACTGTGGCAATGACAGGTCATGCAGAGGATAAAGGGGTTCAACTACCGCAGCATGTAATAGTTGTATCGTTGTTGTCCTAATGTAGTAAAATAGAGCAGGAGCGAGAGAGTGGGATTGTATCGGAATGAACAAGGGGGTTTTGCTTGCCTGGCACTTTCGAAGATAATATAGCTCTTCATCGGTGTCATCGAACTCATCATCAATACATCATCTACTGAGAGGGAACACACACCGGCAAACAAGGAAGAACACAATCAATGCAATGCACAATATGATGCATGCTCATGACATGGCAATATGCTGTGGTTTGAGCTAATGCATCTAGCAACAGGTTAAACGAAGTTGGTTTGAACACAAGATCCAAATTCGAACTCCATATGTAGATATTCATATGCCATTATTTGATTTTCCCTAAACAGTGGTCATAAGTTGTTCTAACATGCATGAAAATGGTACAGATGGATAGATTGGATTTTTCTGATCATTTTTCACATATAACTTATTTCATTTGGAGTTACAGTTGATTTTATATGAATTTTTGAAGTTTAAACTAATTTCTGGAATTTCTAATTATTTTCTGATTTATTTTAAAACCAGAAAATCACTTACTGCGTCGGCATGACGTAAGGCTGAGGTCAACAGGTCAACCGACCATGTCCTGGTCAAACCTGATGTGTGGGGGCCACACATCAGTGGGACATGGGCTAATCCCGGTCAAACCCAGTGTTGACTGGGGTTTGACCAGGGGTAGGGCCCACCGTCAGTGTCATTAGGGGGCTTAGCTGGCAGGGTTAGCACCTAATAGCGTCCACGTCGACAGTCGCTGGAGTTTCACCGGCGACGACCAAAACAACGGCGGAGGCTCTCCGGACTTGAGCTACAGCCAGCGGCTGGACGCGCGAAGGCCACCAGGAGGTAGCCCACACGCCGACGCATCTAGCGGAGGCATAAGCAAGTTGCGGGGTGCAGTGTAGTGGCGGCGGCGACGGGCGGAGCGGCGTCCGGAGTTCGGCCGGGTACAGGGACGCGGCTGTGGTGCACTGGGAAAGCAACTGGCGGTGGCGTTGGCTTCTTGCGGAGCTTTTGAGCATGGTGACGCGCGCGGATGCGGGCTTCGGTGGCTCAGACCACGGCGGCGCCATGGCCAGAGGCGGGGGGGAGGGGCTCTCGGGCTCGATGGGAACGACGACTATGCTGCGCAATCGAGTAAGGGGAGAGAGGGGGACGAAGGATGAGCTCACGGTGGGTCAGACGAGCGGCTCGGTGGCCTCGGGGGAGGCTTGGAGGCGACGGGCATCGATGGCGATCTTCGGCAGCCATGCAGAGAAGAAGAGCTCGATGACGAGGCTTCAAGGCGTCCGGGGTCATGTGGTTCGCCATAGAAGTGCAAGGCAGTGAGGCAGAGCTCGTGGGCGGGATGGCTGACCGTGGGGAGGTCGATGGTCACGACAAACGGCGACGAAGGCGTTCGAGCAGAAAGAACAGAGGAGGGGGAGAGTGTTCGGGGGAGAGAGAGGGAGAGCCTGACGGCTCTGGGGGTCACGTGGCGTTGTCCAGACGCGTCGAGGAGGAGCCAGGCAGGCAGGGAGGGAGGAGGTGGAGGCCTCGGGCGCGCTGGCTTCGTCACGCCTCTGCCTACTGGCAGAGGTTGAAGACGACCGCTTCGCCCTGGTGGGCTGGGCCTCAGCTACAGTGCTGGGCCAACTGGGTTGCCAGGTGAGCGCCAAGTAAGTTCTCTCTCTCTTTGGTTTCTCTATTTTATTTTATTTTGTTTCTGTTTTCTATTTCTGTTATTCTGTTTTGAATTAGTAAAAATACTAATCCGTTTTGTAAAGTCCTGAAAATAATTGTGGGCTGAGTTTGGATTATTTCCAACAACCCAAAACTAGTTTCAGAATTATTAGAGCATTTAAAAATATTTATAGGATTTAAATGCTCCAATTCAAATATGATATGAGTTAATTCAAAGATCCAGAATGTCCTAGAATATATTCATCATTTTTGGCAGAGGTTTTCACCTTTGTCAGAAATCATGAACATTTTCAAGGGGCATCTTGGGATCTTTGAAAAAGATTTTGGATTGAACCTAGTTGAGTTCCATTTGGTGCTAGGGTTTGAACATCCCCATTTCAAGTTTAACTGAAATTTTAACATGATGCAAACACTCTAATGCATGCACTGACTAGGGTTGTGACAGATACATTCCCACTCTCTTGCTCCTGCTCTCTTTTACTGCATTAGGACAACAACGTTTCAACTGTTACATGCTGTGGTTGTTGAACCCCTTTCCTCTGCATGACTTGTCATTGCCACAGTAAATAGATGAAACCCACTAGCATGAGTAGGAGTTGTTTGAGCCATGATGTGCCTACTCATTCATGCTTGTTTGTCATGCGTGCTACCGCTTAGAGTTGAGTCAGGTCTGATTCATCGGGTATGAATTGGAATGTGGTGAACATGTCCTACTGTTGAGAGCTAAGTGTGTGAACACGATTTGGTAAAGGTAATGGTGAGAGGCCATGTAGGAGTACATGGTGGGTTGTCTCATTGCAGTCGTCCTCAGGAACTGAGTTCTGTGTTTGTGATCTATGAACAGCTACTACCACGCATTGGAATGCTTAAGTGCCCCTCTCGACTTATTAATCAACCTGATCTCTGTCCAAGAGTTGCAACTAGTTTCTGTTGTTTGTAGGTTGTGTTAGTAGTCTACCAAGTGGTACCCGGTACAGGTGGGCTTGGGACAGACTAGGCACCGTGGCATGGTGTACCAAGCATAGATCCATCGGTCGAGGTGGGCTTGGGAACCCTTCACACATCGTTTGGGGCCATGAGCAACACCTCAGCCGGATCTCCTTGCGAATGGAACCTGAATAGGCGATAAACCTGGACTAGAGACTTGTGTGGTTAGTCAGGTCGTGGCCGACTCCCTCGCCAGGCTTCCACTTGAAGGTTGCCGAGATACACGATGTGTACATGGTGGTAAGTGGCGAGAGCGTGCGTGAAGAAGTACACACCTGCAGGGTTAATATCATCTATTCGTATAGCCGTGTCCACAGTAAAGGACTTATGGGTTGCCTGTACAGTTCATAGACATGTGAAAGTGGATACTCTAAAATGCACAAGATAAGCATGAGTGCTATGGATGGCCTTCTCGTAGGGAGACGGGATCGGATCCATAGTGGTGTATTGATATGGTGAATATGTGGACTCGTGTGCGCCACCTCAAAAGAGTTACTTGCAGTCGTAGTTTAGGATAGCCACCGAGTCAAAGCTGGCTTGCTGCAGTTAAACTCCACCATTCCTTTGTTGATAATGATGCATATGTAGCTAGTTCGGATGTAAGTCTTGTTGGGTACATTTGTACTCTTGTTTGCTTAGGTTATGTTTTTTGCGAGAGACTTCAATCTTGCTAGTAGTTCCGCATGGACTTCAACGTTTAGCTTGTTACCTCAACTACGAGTTTTGTGCCCTCGGCATGATCTGGTAGATAGTCAGGATTCTCAGCCGTTTTCATTTGTAGATGTCTATACTCAGACATGTTAAGCTTCCGTTTGTGCTTGACTTCTTTGCTCTCAATGCTGGGTCATGAGACTCATGTTTGTAATATCTCGCTCCTTGGAGCCTATTGAATAAAATACTTGAGTTGTAGAGTCATGTTGTGATGCCATGTTGTATTTGCACATATCAAGCATATTGTGTGTATGTTGTTGAAATGCTTGATATGTGTGGGATCTGACTATCTAGTTGTTTATCCTTCGTAGCCTCTCTTACTATGAAATGTCTCCTAGTGCTTCCACTGAGCCTTAGTAGCTTGCTACTACTCCGGGACACTTAGGCTGGCCGGCATGTGTCCTTCTTCGTTCCTGTGTCTGTCCCTTTGGGGAAATGTCACGCGGTGTCTATCGGAGTCCTGGTAGCCTGCTATAGCCCGGTTTACTGGAGTCCTGCTAGCCAAGTTGCTACAACGCAGATTCACTCGCTGATGACTGGCACATTCGTTGCTGGGTCATGTATGCATGTCCCTGTAAGGTAGTGCCACTTTGGGTTCACGACAAGCCATGTCAGCCAGGGCTCCTTGTCATATGGATGCTAGCGACACTATCATATACGTGTGCCAAAAGGCGCAAACAGTCCCGGCCCTGGTAAGGCGATACCTGTGGGAATACCGTGCGTGAGGCCGCAAAGGGATATGAGGTGTTACATGCTAGATCGGTGCGGCATTGAGTCGGGGTCCTGACAGCTTTGGTATCAGAGCCTGACTGCCTGTAGGATTACCAAGCCAAACTGGTTGAAGTTGAGTCTAGAAATTCTTTAGTTATGTAAGGGAATTGATTGTGTGATGGAACGTAAGGCTCTTTTTACTCCCTTACCTCATGCCTTTCTGATCTGAGTCATCCTATCTTTCCTACGGGGTTAAGGAACTAGGCTTCCTCTTATTTTTCTCAGTATCAGGTGTTACTAATCCGTAGACTTATAGGAATGATGGTTCTAAGCTTCAGTCTGGTTCTTACTTTCCGTGTATTCATAGTTGGCCTCAGAATCTTGATATTGTGGTGATCGAGTGGTTATGCCACCATTTTGTAGGATGTCTCAAATCATCTTGGGCATTTACAGCCGTTATGCTGTCCGAGTCATCCCAGGTTTCTAAACAGTCTGATGCATTTGAAATCCCTTCTTACCATTCCGATGTTCCTTTGGCTAGATTAACCACACTAACTAGTGTGTTGAGGTACTTGATTGCCTCGGTATATAGGTTGGAGCTATTATTATGACCCTAGGTGTCTTAGAGAACCACCTGGTAATCCATCCATGTTTTGTGTCCATTGTGTGTTGATTCTGGCCATCATTCTCGAAAGCATGCTGTGATACCATTTAGTAGTAGGTATTCTACTCCTGGGTTCTTGAGCCCAAGATTCAACTTACTTACTTCATGTTGATAGTGTTGCTAGTTACTTTAGGATATTAGTAACCTTGTGATAGTCTTCGAGGTTCGTGGTATATCGTTCTTCCAAAACCATGAACCGATATGGCAGAAGTTCTTTTCAACCAAAACATCACAATAAGAGTGCTCTTGATGAGTTTTCTTAATGAGTACTCCATTCTACATTGTAACTCGGCCAATCCTACCTTTCTGCATGGGTTGTCTGGAAGAAATATGTTGAATTTGTTTGACATACTAATCCATGCATCCACAACTCAGAAAAAAATATGTTCCTTTGAGTTGTACCTCTTTAGTCGTATCCTAACCTCCATTTATCAAGTGATAGTCAGGAATAGTTGTGCCTTCATGTTCATCGGTGCCTATTATTCTCGTGGTCTGTCAAGTCATTTTGTCCCTGAATGACTGGGAGAAACAAACTCCAACACCTCATACATTTCTTGGATTGGGTCAAAGTAGTTGTATTCCGTAGATCAAAATGCCAATCAAGCTTTTGTTCTGTTCTACCTTGGGGTATTACCATCTTTATATCAAGAATGTCGTGGGAATTGCACCACCTCCTATGAACTCTTGATATAGTGCTACTTCTTGCCATCACCGTTACTTCCTCGGTTCCGTGTTGTTGTGACCGGAATACTGAACCGTGATGTGTGAAATCAATACTCCTAGCAACCCAGTTGCTTGGTAGTTAATGGAAAACCATCTCATTCCTAGCGTGTTGGTTATTCAATCATCATCCTGAGATTGATCGTGTTACCTAGTCCATTTTTCCTGGTGCACTCCTCGATCAATGTGTTAGGATTGTGTCAACCCTCGCTCTTTAGATCATATCATCTTGCCTTGAAAAGGAAGATTGTTCTCGAGCTTCATAACATATCGGTGGCCCGTGATTTTCCGAATATCTTCTTGGAAGTATCACCAGGTTGTCCCCTGACCGTTATGTTAAGTTTGTGATCAAGTTGGTTTTCCTATAAACCACCCCTTCTCCAAGAATCTATGTTAGATACCCCTGAGCTAGCTGGATGAGCTAAACAACAACTTGGAGAGTTGGAAGATAAAAGCTTGTCCAACTTAGTTCATCTCTAAGGGATATCTTTTGCGTGTGTGTGGTGAAGAAAGATGATATTCTCATCGATTGGTCCTCGTGATTAGTTGTTGAAATGCTTGATATGTGTGGGATCTGACTATCTAGTTGTTTATCCTTCGTAGCCTCTCTTACTGGGAAATGTCTCCTAGTGCTTCCACTGAGCCTTAGTAGCTTGCTACTACTCCGGGACACTTAGGCTGGCCGGCATGTGTCCTTCTTCGTTCCTGTGTCTGTCCCTTTGGGGAAATGTCACGCGGTGTCTATCGGAGTCCTGGTAGCCTGCTATAGCCCGGTTTACTGGAGTCCTGCTAGCCAAGTTGCTACAACGCAGATTCACTCGCTGATGACTGGCACATTCGTTGCTGGGTCATGTATGCATGTCCCTGTAAGGTAGTGCCACTTTGGGTTCACGACAAGCCATGTCAGCCAGGGCTCCTTGTCATATGGATGCTAGCGACACTATCATATACGTGTGCCAAAAGGCGCAAACAGTCCCGGCCCTGGTAAGGCGATACCTGTGGGAATACCGTGCGTGAGGCCGCAAAGGGATATGAGGTGTTACATGCTAGATCGGTGCGGCATTGAGTCGGGGTCCTGACAGCTTTGGTATCAGAGCCTGACTGCCTGTAGGATTACCAAGCCAAACTGGTTGAAGTTGAGTCTAGAAATTCTTTAGTTATATAAGGGAATTGATTGTGTGATGGAACGTAAGGCTCTTTTTACTCCCTTACCTCATGCCTTTCTGATCTGAGTCATCCTATCTTTCCTACGGGGTTAAGGAACTAGGCTTCCTCTTATTTTTCTCAGTATCATGTGTTATTAATCCGTAGACTTATAGGAATGATGGTTCTAAGCTTCAGTCTGGTTCTTACTTTCCGTGTATTCATAGTTGGCCTCAGAATCTTGATATTGTGGTGATCGAGTGGTTATGCCACCATTTTGTAGGATGTCTCAAATCATCTTGGGCATTTACAGCCGTTATGCTGTCCGAGTCATCCCAGGTTTCTAAACAGTCTGATGCATTTGAAATCCCTTCTTACCATTCCGATGTTCCTTTGGCTAGATTAACCACACTAACTAGTGTGTTGAGGTACTTGATTGCCTCGGTATATAGGTTGGAGCTATTATTATGACCCTAGGTGTCTTAGAGAACCACCTGGTAATCCATCCATGTTTTGTGTTCATTGTGTGATGATTCTGGCCATCATTCTCGAAAGCATCATGTGATACCATTTAGTAGTAGGTATTCTACTCCTGGGTTCTTGAGCCCAAGATTCAACTTACTTACTTCATGTTGATAGTGTTGCTAGTTCCTTTAGGATATTAGTAACCTTGTGATACTCTTCGAGGTTCATGGTATATCGTTCTTCCAAAACCATGAACCGATATGGCAGAAGTTCTTTTCAACCAAAACAACACAATAAGAGTGCTCTTGATGAGTTTTCTTGATGATTTCTCCATTCTACATTGTGACTCGGACAATCCTACCTTTCTGCATGGGTTGTCTGGAAGAAATATGTTGAATATGTTTGACATACTAATCCATGCATCCACAACTCAGAAAAAATATGTTCCTTTGAGTTGTTCCTCTTTAGTCGTATCCTGACCTCCATTTATCAAGTGATAGTCAGGAATAGTTGTGCCTTCATGTTCATCAGTGCCTATTATTCTCGTGGTTTGTCAAGTCATTTTGTCCCAGAATGACAGGGAGAAACAAACTCCAACACCTCATCCATTTCTTGGATTGGGTCAAAGTAGTTGTATTCCGCAGATCAAAATGCCAATCAAGCTTTTGTTCTGTTCTACCTTGGGGTATTACCATCTTTATATCAAGAATGTCGCGGGAATTGCACCACCTCCTATGAACTCTTGATACAGTGATACTTCTCGCCATCACCATTCCTTCCTCGGTTCCGTGTTGTTGTGACCGGAACGACAAGTGAACTGTGATGTGTGAAATCAATACTCCTATTAACCCAGTTGCTTGGTAGTTAGTGGAAAACCATCTCATTCCTAGCGTGTTGGTTATTCAATCATCATCCTGAGATTCATCGTGTTACCTAGTCCATTTTTCTGGTGCACTCCTCGATCAATGAGTTAGGATTGAGTCAACCCTCGCTCTTTAGATCATATCATCTTTCCTTGAAAAGGAAGATTGTTCTCGAGCTTCATAACATATCGGTGGCCTGTGATTTTCCGAATATCTTCTTGGAAGTTTCACCAGGTTGTCCCCTGACCGTTATGTTAAGTTTGTGATCAAGTTGGTTTTCCTATAAACCACCCCTTCTCCAAGAATCTATGTTGGATACCCCTGAGCTAGCTGGATGAGCTAAACAACAACTTGGAGAGTTGGAAGATAAAAGCTTGTCCGACTTAGTTCATCTCTAAGGGATATCTTTTGCGTGTGTGTGTTGAAGAAAGATGATATTCTCATCGAGTGGTCCTCGTGATTAGTTGTCGAAATGCTTGATATGTGTGGGATCTAACTATCTAGTTGTTTATCCTTCGTAGCCTCTCTTACTGGGAAATGTCTCCTAGTGCTTCCACTGAGCGTTAGTAGCTTGCTACTACTCCGGGACACTTAGGCTGTCTGGCATGCGTCCTTATTTTTTCCTGTGTCTGTCCCTTTGGGGAAATGTCACGCGGTGTCTATCGGAGTCCTGGTAGCCTGCTATAGCCCGGTTTACTGGAGTCCTTCTAGCCAAGTTGCTACAGCACAGATTCACTCGCTGATGACTGGCACATTCGTTGCTGGGTCATGTATGCATGTCCCTGTAAGGTAGTGCCACTTTGGGTTCACGACAAGCCATGTCAGCCAGGGCTCCTTGTCATATGGATGCTAGCGACACTATCATATACGTGTGCCAAAAGGCGCAAACAGTCCTGGGCCTGGTAAGGCGATACCTGTGGGAATACCGTGCGTGAGGCCGCAAAGGGATATGAGGTGTTACATGCTAGATCGGTGCGGCATTGAGTCGGGGTCCTGACAGCTTTGGTATCAGAGCCTGACTGCCTGTAGAAATACCAAGCCAAACTGGTTGAAGTTGAGTCTAGAAATTCTTTAGTTATATAAGGGAATTGATTGTGTGATGGAACGTAAGGCTCTTTTTACTCCCTTACCTCATGCCTTTCTGATCTGAGTCATCCTATCTTTCCTACGGGGTTAAGGAACTAGGCTTCCTCTTCTTTTTCTCAGTATCACGTGTTACTAATCCGTAGACTTATAGGAATGATGGTTCTAAGCTTCAATCTGGTTCTTACTTTCCGTGTATTCATAGTTGGCCTCAGAATCTTGATATTGTGGTGATCGAGTGGTTATGCCACCATTTTGTAGGATGTCTCAAATCATCTTGGGCATTTACAGCCGTTATGCTATCCGAGTCATCCCAGGTTTCTAAACAGTCTGATGCATTTGCAAATCCCTTCTTACCATTCCGATGTTCCTTTGGCTAGATTAACCACACTAACTAGTGTGTTGAGGTACTTGATTGCCTCGGTATATAGGTTGGAGCTATTATTATGACCCTAGGTGTCTTAGAGAACCACCTGGTAATCCATCCATGTTTTGTGTTCATTGTGTGATGATTCTGGCCATCATTCTCGAAAGCGTCATGTGATACCATTTAGTAGTAGGTATTCTACTCCTGGGTTCTTGAGCCCAAGATTCAACTTACTTACTTCATGTTGATAGTGTTGCTAGTTCCTTTAGGATATTAGTAACCTTGTGATAGTCTTCGAGGTTCATGGTATATCGTTCTTCCAAAACCATGAACCGATATGGCAGAAGTTCTTTTCAACCAAAACATCACAATAAGAGTGCTCTTGATGAGTTTTCTTGATGATTTCTCCATTCTACATTGTGACTCGGACAATCCTACCTTTCTGCATGGGTTGTGTGGAAGAAATATGTTGAATTTGTTTGACATACTAATCCATGCATCCACAACTCAGAAAAAAATATGTTCCTTTGAGTTGTTCCTCTTTAGTCGTATCCTGACCTCCATTTATCAAGTGATAGTCAGGAATAGTTGTGCCTTCATGTTAATCGGTGCCTATTATTCTCGTGGTCTATCAAGCCATTTTGTCCGAGAATGACTGGGAGAAACAAACTCCAACACCTCATCCATTTCTTGGATTGGGTCAAAGTAGTTGTATTCCGCAGATCAAAATGCCAATCAAGCTTTTGTTCTGTTCTACCTTGGGGTATTACCATCTTTATATCAAGAATGTCGTGGGAATTGCACCACCTCCTATGAACTCTTGATACAGTGATACTTCTCGCCATCACCATTCCTTCCTCGGTTCCGTGTTGTTGTGACCGGAATGACAAGTGAACTGTGATGTGTGAAATCAATACTCCTATTAACCTAGTTGCTTGGTAGTTAATGGAAAACCATCTCATTCCTAGCGTGTTGGTTATTCAATCATCATCCTGAGATTGATCGTGTTACCTAGTCCATTTTTCTGGTGCACTCCTCGATCAATGAGTTAGGATTGAGTCAACCCTCGCTCTTTAGATCATATCATCTTGCCTTGAAAAGGAAGATTGTTCTCGAGCTTCATAACATATCGGTGGCCTGTGATTTTCCGAATATCTTCTTGGAAGTATCACCAGGTTGTCCCCTGACCGTTATGTTAAGTTTGTGATCAAGTTGGTTTTCCTATAAACCACCCCTTCTCCAAGAATCTATGTTGGATACCCCTGAGCTAGCTGGATGAGCTAAACAACAACTTGGAGAGTTGGAAGATAAAAGCTTGTCCGACTTAGTTCATCTCTAAGGGATATCTTTTGCGTGTGTGTGTTGAAGAAAGATGATATTCTCATCGAGTGGTCCTCATGATCAGTTGTTGGATCTGTTGTCTTGTCAAAACTTTGATTTGAGTGTGGGCTATCCTCAAATCAAATCAGAACCAATGATATTCATAATGTTGTCTTACTCGTGGTTGATTCCTCGAGCATACACCATTACATCCTTTGGTCTGACCAATACTATCACATTGTTCACATAATGGTGGAAGTGCGGTGATATGGAAATTCCGATGAGTTGTTGTTGATCCCATCAGCAGCATTTTATCTCCTCCATGATTTGTGTTGAACATCCTGCTAGTGTTGGAAATTTGTGTAAGCATTTTCTTCATGCCCCGTTCATGAAGTATATGTTTGGACGAAAGAAGTGACTTCCTTTGATTCACGTGCATTTGATGTAAGTTGTCGCCGTGAATTCGAGAAAGTTTGTTTTTGCTCCTCTGGAATCATCCCAAGTCAGTCATGCATGTGCGAAGTATTCTATGGTCTAATAGACTGATCATCTTCATTCCATATGTGTCCCCTAGCACACCAAGCCACTGATTGATTTGTTCAAGGAAAGGAAGTTGCTTGTTAAGAGCATGCCTTATGCAAGGACTTCAATATCCTCGATTATGGTTCCCCACCTGAACTCGGTAGTGTTTTATTATAAGACTGCCACATGGTCACGCTTGTCTAGGATAGTGTGTTCACAGGCGTGTAGCAAAATCTACTCATGTTCTGGAGCTTGCTATCGTAGTTCATCTCCCGAGAGTCTCGCAACGTTATCTCGTCGACTTGTGTTGCAACTCTTATTTTCAGACATGTGAGTCTAAAGTATCCTGTTTCTAACGAGATCTGAATCTTAGGAAGATATGATGGTTGGAACATTCCAACATTTGCATTTTGTTCCTAGCTTGCACCGCCATTGAGCCAATCTCCCTTGGGCTGCCCTTCTTAGCAGTTGCTGTTCAGGATCATCTTCAAAACTGGTCCTACCATGGGTCCCATCCATTTCCAATGATAGGCAAAAATCATCCATTACGTTGTCTTCAACAAGGTAGTCCACATCATCCATCCTAGTCCAACCATGTTATTCTTTGGAACTCCTTCAAATGATCGATTGTGATTGACTCAGGCTCGTATGAAGAGTTCCGATGATCTATGTATCAAAAGTAATTCTTTTTGCCACTTTAGGGAATAATTCTATGAGTCACCTCCCCTATAGTGCCCCGTTACGGAACCAAAGCAATTTATCTTCTCGCTACTTTGAAACCACTTCACTCTTATCTAAGCGCGGAATTGTTGCCTACCAAATTGAACCTTTGTCATCGGCTTCTTTCCATCACCCCTGATGTGTGTTATGTGTCTCAGCTCAAGAGATGTTATTATGTCTCATTCCATGAATTGATCGTGAGTTGCTCGATCTTCGAGAAGATCGAATTCTGTGGAGTTTATTTCTGTTGTCGTGTTGGATGAAGATCTCAAAAGCAAAGATGTCAAGATCAAGGTGATGATCGAATCAATGTTCTTGAGAAGGGCAAATGGATCATGAAGATTGTGATAGTTGTAACATCCCTAGCCTTGCTATGCACTTGGATTAGCTTGGTTGTTGCATCATGTCTAAATTTCTTTTAAACTTGAAATGGGGATTGTTCAAACCCTAGCACAAACTGAAATGCAACTAGGATCAAAATAAAAATAGTTTTGAATGAACCTGAAGTGCCCTTCAAAATTGTTCATCATCTTTGCCTTGGTCTAGAACCTCTGACAAAAATGGATCACATTTTTATAGGACCACATTGGGTCACTTTATTAAATCATATGCTATTTGCATTTGGGCATTTAAATGCTATATAATATTTTAAATGTCCAAATATTCATGAACTAAAATGTTTACTGCTGTAAATATTCCAAACAGTAGCATTGAGCTGTTTCATGAATTTTGAGATTGTTTTGTTATTTTTAATAAAGCCCTAAAGTTACAGAATAAATAGAAAACTGAAACAAAAGGAAAAGAGAGAGAGAAAGGAATCCTACCTGGCTTACCTAGACGGCCCAGTAGGCAGCCCACCAGGTCGGCTCAGCCCAGTGCCACTGACAGTCATCTCCCACCTCTCGCCAGTAGGACGAGAGGCGTGTGGCTGCCGTGCGCGCCCATGCGCCCTGGCCACCTCCTGCTTCTGCCGACGCCTTGGACGACTCCAGATGACGCCACGGGCCCCCCTGACCTCTCTCTCTCACGCCCGCAACTCCTCCCCTCCTATGGCTCCCTCCTCCTCTCTTCCCGAGCGCACCAGAGGGCACCGCCGTGTTCTGCCCCGGCCAACGGCCACCCCACGCCTCGCCGACGCGCCCAGAAGCTCTGCCACTTCTTCCTCGACCGCCTCACCGAGCCACGCCCCGCCTGAGGCCCCCGAACGTCTTCACCGAGATCGTCTTCGACCTCCTAATGATGAGATCGCCTCTGCCGCCCAGCTCACTTCTGACCTTCCTCGAGCCCGCTAAGCAGCTCGTCGTACCCACTGTGATCCCCTGCTCCTGCTCCCCCTCTTCGTTTTCCCAAATGCGCCATAGCGACCGCCTCGCCTGCAACCGTACGCGCCGCCGCCCGCGCTCGTCTCCTGTGATGCTCCGGTGACCATTTGGTCCCAGGCATGCGCCCATCAAACTAACCGCACCAAGTAGACGCCATAGGTGCTTAACGCACATCGCCACAGCCACCGCAACCACGTCCCCACTCGTGCCCGAACATTGGCTACTGCAACCGAGCTCGCCGTCGTCGACTCCGGCCACCCCAGGCCCGGAGACCACCACCATCCGATGCGCCATCGCGCCAGCTCTCCACAGGACCAAAGGGCGCACTGAACGGTGCACCATAGGTGAAACATGAACCCCTCCAGTGTGCCTCCGTCGTGTTTTGGTCGCCGCCGGCGTAACTCCGGTGACGCTGACGTGGCTGTCTCATTAGCTGCTGTGATCCCCTGCTCCTGCTCCCCCTCTTCATTTTCCCCGATGCGCCATAGCGACCGCCTCGCCTGCAACCGAACGCGCCGCCGCCCACGCTCGTCTCCTGTGATGCTCCGGTGACCATTTGGTCCCAGGCATGCGCCCATCAAACTAACCGCACCAAGTAGACGCCATAGGTGCTTAACGCACATCGCCACAGCCACCGCAACCACGTCCCCACTCGTGCCCGAACATTGGCTACTGCAACCGAGCTCGCCGTCGTCGACTCCGGCCACCCCAGGCCCGGAGACCACCACCATCCGACGCGCCATCGCGCCAGCTCTCCACAGGACCAAAGGGCGCACTGAACGGTGCACCATAGGTGAAACATGAACCCCTCCAGTGTGCCTCCGTCGTGTTTTGGTCGCCGCCGGCGTAACTCCGGTGACGCTGACGTGGCTGTCTCATTAGCTGCTGTGATCCCCTGCTCCTGCTCCCCCTCTTTGTTTTCCCCGATGCGCCATAGCGACCGCCTCGCCTGCAACCGAACGCGCCGCCGCCCGCGCTCGTCTCCTGTGATGCTCCGGTGACCATTTGGTCCCAGGCATGCGCCCATCAAACTAACCGCACCAAGTAGACGCCATAGGTGCTTAACGCACATCGCCACAGCCACCGCAACCACGTCCCCACTCGTGCCCGAACATTGGCTACTGCAACCGAGCTCGCCGTCGTCGACTCCGGCCACCCCAGGCCCGGAGACCACCACCATCCGACGCGCCATCGCGCCAGCTCTCCACAGGACCAAAGGGCGCACTGAACGGTGCACCATAGGTGAAACATGAACCCCTCCAGTGTGCCTCCGTCGTGTTTTGGTCGCCGCCGGCGTAACTCCGGTGACGCTGACGTGGCTGTCTCATTAGCTGCTAATGACCACTCTAAACACCCCCTTGAGCCTCTGCCATGTGGGCCCCTGAGCCTAGTTAGGTTAGTCTAGTTTTCTGTTAGATTAGTGCTAATGTTCTGGACCCCACGTGGTAGCTCTGACCTTGGCCTAGTCAGCGTTGACCGGGCCCACTTGCCATCCACCCAAACCAGCCCTGAGACACTGACGTGTGGGTCCCAGCCGTCACGTTTGACCTGGATTGGCGTTGTTGACCTGCTGATGTCATGCAGTCGTCATGCTAACGTAGTAATTGTTTCTGGGATTTTAATAAATCAGAAATGATTTATTATTTTCAGAAAATGCCCAAAACTTCTAAAAATCATATAAAATCAACCGTAGCTCAGAATGAAATAATTTATAAATGAAAAATTATCAGAAAAACCAATCTTTCCATCTATACTGGTTTCATGCATGTTTAAACAAGTTAACTTGTTGTTTAGTGCAAAACATGATAAAGCACAATTTAATATCACAAATGAGTGTGAACTTTGAATCTTTGGTTCAAAATAGCTCAAACCCATCTATGTCGGCGTTCTGGGAACGAGGGTCCCCAGACTTTCCTGCCTGTATCATGCAGCGTGGCTCAAGTGGGGGCCCAGTGCAGCCCAGCTTCATCACCTCAAGCTCAAGACCCTCGTGAGGGACCAAGCCTCGCGGGGCGGACGACATGAAGCTTCCTCAGGAGCAGCCTCCTCGGGGAGGCTCGCGAGGAGGCAGAGAGATCAAGGCAGGGTACCTTGCGAGGAGCCCGTGACGCAAGCCATGACGATCGAGACCAGGCGGGCGCCGGCCTGTGCAGTGTCCTTTCTTCCCCTTTGGTGCAAAGGGGGCAAGCACAGGCCAAGGCATCAGGCAAAGGTTACCATTTGGGTGCAACAAGACCAAGACCAGTAGAACGGCAGGATGGAGGTCATCATGGAGCCCAGGACGGCGTCGTCATCAGAGCCTTTGGCAGCCGAAGACCAACTTTAGTCAGGATAAGTGTACCAGATGTTCCCCTTCAAAATGGCCAATTGTTGGCATCCTTCCTGCTCATTATTTGGGAAGAGGCCCACGGCCTCGCTCTCTAAATAGGACTAGCCACCACAATCCAGAGGGGGGACGGATCATCAAGAGACATCTAGAGAACAGATCAGCCAGAGGGAGAGAAGCAACCGAACTCACCCTAGCAGTTCGTCGCACCATCTCAAGAACAGCCCCTCGTGAGGCTGTTCTCCCTTTGTATTGTTCATCATCAGCCCCTGAGGCAATCCACCACACCACACACTGGATTAGGGTATTACACCACAATGGTGGCCTGAAGCAGTATAAATCTCGTGTCCCTCATGTGTTCATCTTTCTTGCTTAGATCCTTGTGAGATTTCGACGCATGAGCTGGTAGGGGAAAGATCTTCGTGCGCACCCCAGTGTTCGAACCTCAAAGGTCTGCCGGAACTCGAAATCCGACATTTGGCGCGCCAGGTAGGGGTGCGCCGGAATCCTTCTTCCGCCACCTCGCATTTCGTCGCTTCGCCGTTCTGACGTCAGGCGACCCGACAACCAACACCGACCGCTGGGCGGCGTCGCCCGCTCACGCCATGCCACCAGCCCAGGGCGACCTCAACCTGGCGCCTCAGGTAGCTCGCGCTCCGTAGGGTGCTGCGGGGCGGGGGTGACGCGGCCAAACGCCGCCTGCCCTCACACCGCGGCAGGTGTGGTCAGCAGCAAGAGCTTTGAACCATGTTGCGGCCACGACGCCGCACACCCAGCGGGAGCAGGCGAACTCCAAGGCTGCGCTCACAGTGGCCCGAGAGCTGCTACGGTCCCGGCTGCTGGAGGGCAGCCGCGACATGTTGCTGGAGCGAGTAGCCGAGCTCCTGGACGCCGCCGCCTCGGGAGCACATCCTTTCTGCGTCTAGCTGCCACCCCAAGTCCAAGGCGGGCCATATGGAGGCCTCATACGTGCTCACGCAACTCCGAGTGGACTCCAGGCCCAACTCAATGCGAACCCGGCCGTCAGCACCGAGCGCCAAGTAACGCCGGCCCCATCTCTGGCCGGCGAAGGAGCGCATGCCGCGACCCTCGGCCTCAGCGGTCCACCGCGCCATCACCCTCAAGACAATGCTCCAGGCTGGACTGCGTGGCATGTGGGGCACTACAGCGAGAACCGCGGGGCGGTGGCCCCGGAAGCTTATGTGCTCCGCATGGTGGACCGAGAGTGTGCAATGGAAGAAGACCATGGCTCGTTCCTCGGGCCAGGCTGGGGCGAGGAGACACCAGAAGCTGAGCTCTTTCAGGAGCCCCAAGAGGGCCACGACGATCGCGGCGGTGGCAGCAACTATCAGGTACCACTAATTCCTTAGGAGCAAGCTTATGCTAATCATGGGTCGCAGGAGGTACAGGTCGCCGCAGCAGATGGCTGCCTCAATCCAGCAGCCTCTTACCCCTCGGGAGGAGGGCACAGGGGGCTGCAGGAGAGGGGCCGAGATCCGGGGTCGTCCCCGTGGCGCTCGGCGCAAGGCGTTCTCAGGAGGTTGGCCCTCTGCCGGGGAGGTGCCTCAGGGCCTGCCCCCCGCAGAGGACCCGTGGTCATCGGGGGAACTACTGGCGACCGCTCTACCCCATTGGCATTGTCCTTCGTTTCCGGTTGTCGTCAATGGTGGTAGAGTGTGGCGCAAGGCAGGGCCGTCGTCTGGCGATATGAAGCAAGGCCGGTACCTGTGAAGAAGGCCCAGTGCCTATGAAGCTCGCCGCCCCGTGACACTCTCACGTATTAATGAGTGGGGCTGTACATGCCCCGGAGTCTCCGGAGAGCCGCCCTCGGGCTTCGAGGGCTCCCGCCCACGCCCAGTGGCAGCACTTAGCTCCGCGCTGGTGAGAAGACATCGAAGACTAGACTAGGTGCCGGACGCGGCTTTTTTACTTTTTGGCCTTTTTCCTCTGTTGACAAGGTTCTTCGATTTCGATTTAAGTTGGATTTGAGCTTGAGACTTGCGTGTGTCTGGGGAAGGTGTGTTTAGTCTCGTTCGAGCAATCTCTCATGTTCTGGTTCGACTTTACGTCCCAAATTAGCGTCACCTGCCTCCCCTCGCAAGCCCCTCGCGAGCCGGGCCAGGCCGAGCACGTCTACAATCCGGACCGCTGTCGCCGCACCCTCTCCGGAGGTTCTCATCACAGGACCAATGAGTTCATACAGAAGACACTCGAAGTGCTGCGGCCCCCGCAGGCCCGCTCGGGACTCGTCGGGGTCAAAAGGTAAACAGGTCAGCTTACCCATCACCGGGCCAGTAGCTAAGCTCACATGCAGCGTTACGCTTACAAGGATATCGATCGCAAGTCTTTACATGAGGGGCTTCCCCTCCCAAAATGCTCTTACAGTCTTCAGGGCCGAGCCCGAGCCTTCTTCATGCACTACAAAAAAAATACACTTCCGTGATGATACGTGTTTGTCATAGTAGGTCACGTTTTTTGTCATGCATGTACATCCATGACAAAATTATGACAGAATCAAGATAGTCATACATGTGCTGTCGTATAAGTGTTCGATGACATTACCAAAATTATCATCATGGAAGTGTCCACTTCCATGACGATAAATCGTGTGTCATAGAAGTGCTTTCGTCAAGGGTGACCGACACGTGGCATCCACCATAAGGGAACGCCGTTAACCTATCGGGTCGGGTTTTGAATCCTATAACCCGTTAACAGCCCCGACCAATGGGGATTTTCCACGTGTAAAATCATCATTGGGTGGAGGAAACATGTGTTGGCTCATCGTTGGGACAGATGTCATCCACTCATTGGACAGAAGCGCCTATGATACGTCGACATGTGGCACGACCAATCAAGTTTAAATGGGCCGGCCCAACTAAAGGCCCACAAGATTTTGTGGCCATAATGGGAAGGCCCAGTTAAAGGCCCACGAGATTTTGCGGACTATAATGGACTGGCCCAACTAAAGGCCCACGTGAAAGGATTTTTTTCTTTTTGAAAATGGAACGTGAAAGGAATTTTTTTAGAATGCTCTTGGCATGTCGCTAACATGTGATAGTTAACCGACCTCAATAGACGGCAGAAATGCCAGCCCGCCGCACTTTGATTGAGACGAAGAGGGAGAAGCGATACAGGCTGGTGGATTACTAGAGATAGGTGTCGCACGGAAGCCAAGAAATATGGTGATAGCATGGGTTAGCCATGTACTAGTATGATGTAACTACACTGGGCTGCCGTGTTTTGTACTCTTCCAGTCCACTATGGAGATGATTGGTTAATTTTATATCGCTGAATAATATTAAATATTATGAGTGCAGACGCTCCACCACGAGGTTCCTTCCTCCTTCTCGGTCATCCGGAATCTATGTTCTTCCACTCTATTTTTTTACGTGAGCTTTGTTCATCCTTTTGCCAGCACGCGAGACATCTAGCATCAAGGCGCATGTGTTATGCAACGATCGTTCCATCTATATGAAGAACACGTGGCACTGAAACTACAAGATAGACATGTACCCAGGAGTGGACGTACGAACCTGAGTAATGTAGCGCAGTAAGTGAAGTAGAAAGGCACAAATGGTATGAACATGCGTGGCATACAGGGTGTGTTTGGTTGCGTTCTTGTCTTAGCATAGTTGTTCCCTCTTCATGCATGCTCTCTTCATGCATTCTTCTAGTGTATTTGTGCTAAACTAGTGTGGACTCATGCACCCTCCATACACTCTACCAAACACCCAAAAGTAGGTCGAGAAGGGAACTCTTGGGCGGCATTTGTCTCTTACTACGTACTACCACTAAATGTTGTACGTGCAATGCACGGTGATGTTATGGAGTACGTGCCTAAGTACTCTACTACTACTATATTAGGTGGAGGCACATATTAACTTTTATATTTGTTTACGTGTATACCCCAAGACCTTCCAACTAGACGTGTCTTTCTGTCCAGGTCGCACTTTGTATCGTTCATACAACTAAGTACTACTATGTGTGGTCTCCGACCCAGAAGTGGAAGAAGTGGAGACGCTCTACCATGCTGTTTTTTTTCGCTGGGCTCTACCACGTTCTTCATGTCCCACTCCTTTCGCTGACGTGTGGGATATCCAGCACGTGCCGTGTTTGGCACCCTTCATCGTAAGAGTTGAAACGCTAGCATTCATCAGAAATAAAAAATAATTATAAATCGGCAGTGATACTATTTTTTGGCGAACCAATCAGCAGTGATACTATACCACGTGGTTTCCTTGCTCCTCGATATCGGAAATAATACTTCCGTTCGCCAACATGTGGGACGTCGACCATCCTAGTCCACTTGCCATGCACGCAGAACTCCAAGGGAGAGTCACCCAGGTCGTCGCGCCGCAGTAACAATGACTAATGAGCCGTCAAATCACAGGCCCACTTCCCACTTTGAAGGAACCATCATGACTTCATTGAATTCCGCTTCTTGAAGAAAACTACTGTACCGGCAGTACTGCTAGCTACAGTATTTACTCGAACAGAGGCCTCCTTTCATTCATAGGATAGGAATATGAAAATCATAGGAAGTGAGATGACATGCACCTCAGTTCCTATAGAGAAAGAGATGCCATTTGATGCATAGGATAGGAATTTTTCCATTTAGTCTAGGCTAATGGACTTGTAATTTGCTCTAAAAAGTAAGTATTAACTAGTAGTACTGGTACATGCTCGTACTTAGAGAAAAGACACACACACTAACTACTAGTACTACTACTTCTCACATGCTGGCCAGACGCGGTCGTTCTCCTTCCCGGCTTTGTCGGCGACACCCCACCGTGCTTGGATCTCCACCGACCTCTCCACAGCAGCGCGTGCGTCCTTTTCTTTCTTGTGGCAACGGGCCTCTCTTTTCTTGAGTGCTTTCTGACTTTTCCGCTCCCTCTATGTGGCTTTGGCCGCCTCTTGCTCTACCGCCCATTCGGCCTTGGCATCTTCAAATTCCTCCCACATAGTTGTGAGGTCGCGAGCGGCGATGAACTCGGCACGGCGGGATGCCATCGCTTCCCTACCATTTTATGTGCATTCATGGGTGGCGAGGAACTCGGCGCGGCGGGATGCCATCGCTGCCTTACCGGTTAGTGTGTGACGCGGTGGCATGAACGAAGCTTGGTGAGAGCTCTGGGTAGAGTGGCCAGACAACTATATAGTGCATTGGTTTGTCAAGAGCTCAAGGACAGAAGACGAAGCAAATTAGAATTCCCCTTCAATCCTGGTCATTTATTACCGAGTAAAATGCATTGGCGGTCATCAAACTTGTCTTCATATCTCACTTTGATCATTGTATATGAGATATGGTGATTATACGGTCGTTGGCTCAGTGTATAGCTCCGTATTTGTATGGTTGACCAGTCAAACAGCCCGCATGGTCCTGAAACGGTCACCGTCTCTCTAGAATGTCAATGCCGCATTCACTGGACTTAACTGCAGGTGCAATTGGTGTGTCACTGACATGCGGGCCAGACGCCCGTTGGGCCCACATGCCAGACACTCAAACGCATCTGCAGTTAAGTCACTGAAGCACCGTCCGCATTCACGCCCGACGAACCTACTCCGGTGTCAGTTGTCCATCCGTCTGCCGCGGCTCATTGCCAATCGCTCGCTATATTAACTTGAGCCCCAGCTCCCAGCCATAGCCAAAGACCCACACTTATTCTCCTCTGGTCCCTTCCTTCTGTCGGCACCACTTCAACCATGGCCACGTGGTGCTCCAAAGCTCTCTTGGACGTACTGTCGCAGGAGCTGATGAGGGACATCGGCGGCTCCACTTCGGGCACGCTCCAAACCAATCTTCCACGTACTATCGCAGGAGCAAACGAAGGAGATCGCCGACACCCCCCGGGCCGCCCTCCGCCGCCACGACCACGAAGTGCGTGCGCGGGCGCAGCCGGCAGCATGGAAGAGTAGTACACGGTAGGTCGCCACCACTCTGGTCCCGGGAAGCCCACCGCTACTCCACTCAGTCGACGCCAAGCTTTGTGGGGTAAACATCGGCGGCCGATTAGCCGCTTGACGGCGACGTGGAGGTGGAAATCTTCATAACCTTGTGCTCCGGCCGGAGGAGGAGGTTATCGAGGTGGATGAGGAGGAGGCAAAGGCAATGGCTGGCTTTCTCGGGTTCATGGCCGGACATGGTGGTCGGGCGCCGGCGATCATTTCGATTAGGTTTACAGTAGGTTTAGTACGGTTTGTGTGAAATATGTAATGAATTTCGTCCAGTTTGTAGGAAAAGTTTTCCAAATGTAATGAATTTCATCCGGTTAATTTGAAATTTGCTTTGTTTGCATGAATTTCGTCCGGTTAGTTCATATAGTTGTCGAAAGGTATGCAGGCAGCATCGGATGGCATCCATCAGTGTCCTCGGACTGATGCCGGTGTAAATTTGTGGGCCAGCGCTGGAGATGCCCTAACTATCATGCTATAATCGCTAACAATCCTCCATTATTTGGCAGGGAATAGTTATCCCTCGATCAAAATCAGATCCGCGGTGTTTCGCACTCCTCCCGCGTACGAGTGTAAACTCTTGCTTACATAAAAATGGAGCAAGTGGACAGCACTGTAGCTCATCATATCACTCGAACTAGCCCGCCTAAAGAGCGGGAAAGCACTGCCCTCGTCATTTTGTTCTGGATTTCTATCGATCGATCGCGCGAAAATGTTACGCTTCACAGGTTCTAAAGGAAAAGGCGGCACACTTACGACTCGTACGCGTCGCAACCCCGACAGTCCGGCTCGCACGCCGCTCACCAGAGGGGACACGCGTTTTCTTGCAATTTCACTGAAATGTGGGACTGTAATTGAATAAACCGTCGATAGCCGAAATCTAATTGCTCGGCGGGCGTCGGTTGAGAAGAGAGAAACGGGGGAGGGAGAAGAGATCGCCCGCCCACCATGCACGGACTCCAAGAAATATATGGTGATAATGTGAGGTGGGCCATGCTGGAGTGCGGACCACTTTCGGAGCCCGCTCTCACCGCCCTGGCCCCTCAAGACGCCCGCTGCCCGCTGCATGCATAGCAAGTAGTCCCCGCTTATGTGGAGGAGAGAGAGGCATTGACAAAGTCAAGGAGTAACAGTGGAGACAATAGCTTTCATAAAAAATAAACAATGAATACCCATTGCTCGTCCTCTATATCGGAAAGAATACTTTCATTCGCCGACATGTAGGACGTCAACCATCCGGTTCCACCTGCCATGCACAAAATTATCCTGGTCTACCCCGGTCGTATCGCAGGCCCAACCTTTCCCACCGTAAGTTGTTCGGACGAAGGAACTATCATGACTTCGTTGAATTCCACTTCTTCAAGAAAACTTATTGTACCCACAATACTGCTACCACACGCGAAGACTGGGCGGCACTGTACCACGTCATATCACTGAAACCCACTAGGCCAAACTAGCCCGCCTAGGTACTCTATTTTGGAACGGAGGGACTACATCTCTGCACTGCTATGATTTTGTGTTGCACATTCTCTGTACTTTTGCTACGATTTTCCTACCCTATGAACCAAATGAGGCCAGAATGTATGTTGACTATTGTCTGATCGATCGCTAAGCCTAAAATTTTAGGAGCTAGGGCTATTGGTCGATCGACAAGAGATAAGTATAAGCGTACCATGAGCTCATCAGCCCCAACGTTTCTCTTCGGTGAGTGTTTCCCAAGTACTATAGCTCACGCAGTAGCTAGCCTACTAACACCAAGAATCATCAAACAAGCCATGCTGATATGATAAACAGTTCAAACTTACATCTAAGCATGCCATATATTACATCAAAATCTGGTGAGGATACATCTGTTTCCATAACTCAGAGAGGGTTCACATGACTCATCGCATGATTCACTATCAAACAAAAGTAGCAAGATCCGCCCACACAAGACAGTGCACTAGCCCTAAGATGGTTTGATAACACACATCGTTCTGGTAATTAAACATAGGGCAATGCAAACTACCCTGAAGGATTAGCACGAAAAACTATTTCTTGTCATTGATCTCTCGGGCAATGACCATAGCACGGACAGCGGCATGGGAATCGATTTCTGGGGCGATGTCCACAGGACTCACCGCGACATCGGAATCGATCTCTGGGGCGATGTCCACAGGATGGACAACGGCATCCGAATCGATCTCCGGGGTGATGCCAACAGGACGGGCCACGACATCGGAATCATCAAGGACAACCACTGACACCTGCACAACACTAACATATTAGCAAGCACATTGCAAATAATCAAAAAGCAAGCACATTGCAAATAATCAAAAACCACAACTATGGTAATAAGCCATTATTTTTTACCTTGTGCAGCTCACCGGGGGATCTCATCCCTCCGGGGGCCATCTCCTCGTCCTCGTTGGGGGCCATCACCTTTCCAGGGGAATACTGCTTCTCAACAGCGACTATCTCCTCAAACTCGGTCTTGAGCCTCACATAGGTGGCAATTAGAGCTCCCGGGGTAGGCACGGTGGGGCCCTTGCTGTTCTTCCAACTTTCTTTCAGGAGTTCGTCCGCCAACATCCTCAACTCTTTGGCTAGTGCTTGTTTCTTGGAGTTCTTCGTCTTCATGGGTTGGCCCGCCAACATGGTCAACTCGTTGGTCGGTGCTCGCTTCCTGGAGATCGTTGTCTCCAGTGGGTTGTCCGTCGGCAACTCTTTGCCTAGTGCTCCATGATCCATCAATGAACTGACAAATAAAAACCAATCAAAAGGAAACCAGAATCGCAATGAAAACGGGAAAAGAATAGGATGTGAGAATCGGTCAGTGATTTGCAAAAAGAAGATTATTGGAATGAAAATATAGCAGCATAACTGATTCACCCACCTTTCCTTCGTCGGTAGAGAAGAAAAATGGCAGAAGTGAGTAGCCTAGAGTGAGGTTTTCTTCAAGAAAGGGAAGAAAGGGCTTGAACGAGCGTTCCAATGAAATGATGGTTGCTTTGTCCAGTCCAACTTGGAGGCAACCTTACCACTGATGGTAAAGTTGTGGGTGTTGTGATGACGGCCACACCGGGGTGACAGATGAGTCTTGACTGTAGCACCTCGCTGTGATTTGCTGGATGGCACGCGGGCCCGGATGCTTTGAAATGTCATTAACTTGATTTTAGTCTCTTTAGTATTTGGATCCAAACATGGATGAGGCTAACAAGTTTTAGTCCCACTACTTTTAGTCATGAGATTAAAACATATCCACGCACTCTCTCAATATTGTGCACCGCGACCAAGGCGGAGAGGAAAATGAGAGAACTACGTAATTAATGCATGAGTTTAATTAGGGTAGTTTTGTAAAGTACGAGATACATTCCTCCAATCGCAAAATGCCTTGGATCATGAGATTTGAGATTTGAGCCCTATAAACCGGAAGGGAGGGGGTATTGCACACGGTGTTGTCTAGTCACTTGTTTTTTTTTTGAGCCGAAGTCTAGTCACTTGTTGAAATCTCTAGAAAGGCAAATACTCCTTTCTAGTTTATAGGTCTATACTACTCCCTCCGTCTAGGTGTGTAAGTCATCTTACGAAAACCAAATAGTCCCAAAACACTTAGGCGCGGTGCATTAACTTCTACCTTGTTTCTTGTTTCTTGACATACGTATCAACCAATAAGAGATGAGAGGTGTGCATGCTTTTAATGACTTGCAATGGCTAGTTCATTGCATGGAATGTTATTAATTAGCAAATAAACATTGGTGACTCCAGGAGGAAACGGTGCTAAGCGTGTGGACCTATGCAGAATGAGTATCAACCAAGGGATAATGGAGTTTAATTGTTAAAAAATAGCAATTTTTTCTCATGCAAGAGCCTGGCTAGTTCTCCAAGGAACCGCACCACGCGAGTGTTCACAACTTCCACGTTCGCTTTGCACTTGGCTCTTCGCCTCTTCGAGAAGACGAACAATGATGTTACTCCTACTTCTACAGTATGGAATCCACTGCTACATGTCTGTCCACCTCGTGCGGGAGGGATAGCGTGTAGCGAAAGCTTCTAGTTACTGCTCCTGCCTTTGCATCCATGACAGGTGGGCCCAACAGGTGGTTGGCCCACCTGTCATGCAGCCAAAGGCAGGTGCAGTTAAGGCACCGGAGCTCAGTCCATGAGGGAGAGGGCGTTGTAGTAATCAAATTTCTCGTTCTTGTACAAGTTGACACGACACATCAAAGCACTACATTCGATAAAAGTGTTTTCACACATTTCAAATGGGCTACTTCGTATGTAGGAGTAGACATATTCTGCTTCGTATGTACTCCCTCCGTTCCAAAATATAAGCCTTTTTAGAGATTTCACTATGAACTACATATGAAACAAAATGAGTGAATCTACACTCTAAAATATGTCTATATACATCCGTATGTAGTTTGTAGTGGAATCCCTAAAAAGACTTACATTTAGGAACGGAGGGAGTAGTCACTTGTTGCAATCTCTAAAAACACATATATTTGGAAACGGAGAGAGTACAACGCATGCATACATGTCGTGACTTTCCTTATGATACTTTCATGTGTTGATTTGATGCACCTTGCCAAAATTTGACTATAAATTTAACTAACCAAATTTTCATGCTTGTCACAAAAAATCACGGGGCTGTTTGGATTGTGACTATGTTTGTCTTATGTTGCCACATTATTTTTCCCACACTTGCCACACTTGCCTAACCTGAGTTGCTCAAATTGTTAGACACACTTTGGCTTGCCTAAGGGAATCTTGCCACAATTTTTGTGTCTATGACATGTGGGGTTCACTGCTAATAAAAAAGTTCTTGTCTTAGGTGTGGCTCATAAAAAAGACTTATATTTAGGAACGGAGTGTCAGGACCACGACTCAATGACACATCGATCTAGCATGTAACACCTCATATCACTTTGCGGCTCACGCATGGTATTCCCACGGGTGTCGCCTTACCTTTGCCCGGGACCGTTTGCACCTTTTGGCACACATATATGATAGTGTTGCTAGCATCCATATGATAACGAGCCCGGGCTGACATGGCTAGTCGTAAACCCAAAGTGGCACAAACTTACAGGGACAGGCATCCATGACCCAGCATCGAACGTGTCGGTTATCAGCGAGTGGATCCAGACTGTAGCACTGGGCTAGCAGGACTCCGGTGAACCGGGCTGTAGCGGGCTAACAGGACTCTGGTATTCATCGCGTGACATTTCCCCGAAGGGACAAACACAGGAACAAAGAAGGACACATGCCGGCCAGCCTAAGTGTTCCGGAGAAGTAGCAAGCTACCATGGCTCAGTGGAAACACTAGGAGACATTTCCCGGTAAGAGAGGCTACTAAGGATAAACAACTAGATAGTCAGATCCCACACATACCAAGCATTTCAATAACATACACACAATATGCTCGATATGTGCAAATACAACATGGCATCACAACATAACTCTACCACTCAAGTATTTTATTCAATTGGCTCCGAGGAGCGAGATATTACAAACATGGGTCTCATGACCCAACATTCAAAGCACACAATCAAAGCACAAGCGGAAGCTTAACATGTTTGAGTACAGACAACTATAAATGAAAAAGGCTGAGAAGCCTGACTATCTACTAGATCCTGCCGAGGGCACAAGATCGTAGCTGAGGTAACAAGCTAACGTCGAAGTCCACGTGGAACTACTAGCGAGACTGAAGTCTCTCTGCAAAAACATAAATTAAGCAACGTGAGTACAAATGTACCTAGCAAGACTTACATCAGAACTAACTACATATGCATCATTATCAACAAAGGGGTGGTGGGGTTTAACTGCAGCAAGCCAGCTTTGACTCGGTGGCTAACCTGAACTACGACTGCAAGTAACTCTTTTGGGGTGGCGCACACGAGTCCACATATTCACCATATCAATACACCACTATGGATCCGCTCCCGTCTCCCTACGAGAACGCCATCCATAGCACTCACGCTTATCTTGCGTATTTTAAAGTATCCACTTTCACTTGTCTATGAACTGTACAGGCAACCCAGAAGTTCTTTACCGCGGACACGGCTATTCGAATAGATTATATTAACCCTGCAGGGGTGTACTTCTTCACACACGCTCTCACCACTTACCGCCGTTTACACGACATGTACTCGGCAACCTTCAAGCGGAAGCGCAGCGAGGGTGTCGGCCACGACCTGACTAACCACACAAGTCTCTCGTCCAGGTTTATCGCCTATTCGGGTACCATCCGCAAGGAGATCCGGCCGGGGTGTCGCTCATGGCCCCAAACGATGTGTGCAGGGTTCCCAAGTCCACCATCCGGGTGCCACTTGGTACACTGGGCCACTGTGCCTAGTCTGTCCCAAGCCCACCTGTACCGGGTGCCACTTGGTAGACTACTAACACTACCTACAAACACCAGAAACTAGTTGCAACTCTTGGACAGAGATCGAGTTAATTAATAAGTCGAGAGAGTAAATTAAGGATCCCAATGTGTGGTAGTAGCTGTTCATGGATCACAAACACAGAACTCAGTTCCAGAGGACGGCTGCAATGAGACAACCCACCATGTACTCCTACATGGCCTCTCACCGCTACCTTTACCAAATCATGTTCACACACATAGCTCACACACAGTAGGACATGTTCACACACCTCCAATTCATCCCCGATGAATCAGACCAGACTCAACTCTAAGCAGTAGCAGGCATGACAAGCAAGCATGAATGAGTAGGCACATCAGGGCTCAAACAACTCCTACTCATGCTAGTGGGTTTCATCTATTTACTGTGGCAATGACAGGTCATGCAGAGGATAAAGGGGTTCAGCTACCGCAGCAAGTAACAGATGAATCGTTGTTGTCCTAATGCAATAAAAGAGAGCAGGAGTGAGAGAGTGGGATTTTATCGGAATGAACAAGGGGTTTTGCTTGCCTGGCACTTCTGAAGATAATATAGTTCTTCATCGGTGTCATCGATCTCATTGTCGGTATCACATCTATCGAGAGGGGACAATACAAGCAACATAGAAGGAAACACAATCAATGCAATGCACAATATGATGCATGATCATGACATGGCAATATACTGTTGATTGGCCTAATGCAACTAGCAACAAGTTAAATGGAGTGGGTTTGAACACTAGGTTCAATTTCAAACTCCATATGTGATTTATTACATGCCATTTAATTGAATTGTCCTAAACAGTAGTCACAAGTTGTTCTAACATGCATGAAAATGGTATAGATGGATAGATTGAATTTTTCTGATCATTTTTCATATATAAATTATTTCATTCTGAGTTATGGTTGATTTTATATGATTTTTAGAAGTTTTGGATATTTTCTGGAATTTCCTGAATTAGAATTAATCCAGAAAATAGCTTATTGTGTCAGCATGATAGCAGCATGATGTCAGCAGGTCAACCGGGGTTAGCCCAGGTCAAACCTGACGTGTGGGGTCCACACGTCAGTGGTTAACTAACTAATCTAACTTAATTATTGTTAAACTACTACTAACAAAAAAATGTCAGTGGAGTTAATTAATCTTAATTAAAAACTAAACTAAGATTAGCTGGGGCATGGGCCCACGTGTCAGCGACCCATGGGAGGTCAAACCCCTGGTCAATTGGGGCTAAACCACCGGCGTTGAGTCACCGGCAAGGCCGAGACGGCGGAGGGCATCGGGATTCCTCCTCCGGCGACCAAATGGCCGGCGGAGGACATCTACGCGTAGCCCGGGTTCTCGCGCATCCAAAGCAACAGGTGGTGGCAGCTGGGGTGGCCGAAATCTTCGCCGGTGACGACCCTGGCGGTCACCGGAGTTCGGCCGAGGTCGAACACGGTGCTAGTGGGCACGACGAGGCGCGTGGGGTGGTGTTTTGGACTCCTGCGAGTGCGGTGAGGGTGGTGGTGTGCTCGGAAGCGAGCTTGCGCAGCTGAGGCCACGGCTATGCCATGGCCGGCGGCAAGGAGCAATCGGCTCCGGTGACTAGGGCGGCTAGAGGGTGCGTACGGGCACGAGGAACAGGGGAGAAGAAGGCGGAGCTCACAGCAGGGTCGGAGACGGTCTCAGCGAGCTCGGGGAGGCGGAGACGGCAGCATATCAACGGCGGCGATTCTCCATGGCCGAGGAGGGGAACGGCGGAGCTGGCGGCACCCAGGGCTTCTGGTGCCTTCCGTCTTGGTGAGGAGGAAGAGGGGGACGAGGTGGGGCGTCTGGGCGCAGCGGCAGGGCGAGGGGTGGCCGGTGGCCACGGGTACGGCGACGATGACGATGAGCTCCGCTCGGTGGTGCACGTGAGAGGGGAGCAGAAGAAGGAATGGGGTCCAGGGGGAGAAAGGAGAGGTGCAGGGGGTGAGAGGGGTGCGTGGCACTCGGGGCTGGCTCCAGAAGCGGCGGAAGCAGGAGGTGGCTCGGGCGCGTGCCGGCGCGCGGTGGCCACACGCCCTCCTGCCTACTGGCAGGAGCTTGAAGACGGTGGCGGCTGCGGTGGGCTGGGCTGCTGGAGTTGGGCCAGGTGGGCTGCGAGGTGAGGGCCAGGTACTTCTCTCTCTATCTCTCTTTTCCTGTTTTCTATTTTTCTGCAGCTTTGTGGCTTTATTAAAAATACTAAATCAATCCCAAAATTCATGCAACTGCTCATGACCACTGTTAGAAATATATCCTACAGTAAACATTTCAGTTTGGGATTATTTGAGCATTTAAAATATTTTATAGTATTTAAATGCCCAAAAGCAAATAAGTAATGATTTAATTCAAAAATCCAGAATGGCCTAAAAATATGTGCATCATTTTTGGCAGAGGTTTTCACCTTTACCAGAAATCATGAACATTTCCAGAGGGCATTTTGGGTTTATTGAAAAAGATTTTATTTTGACCCTAGTTGAATTCATTAGCTGCTAGGGTTTATCAGCCCCCATTTCAAGTTTCATAAAAAATTTAAACATGATGCATGGATGCTAAAGCAAAAACAAGCAAGGCCTGAACTGGGGATGTGACAACTCACCCCCACTAAACAAGAATCTCGACCCGAGATTCAAGCGTAGGGTAAGACGAAGGGGAACGCAACCTAACACAATCTTCACGATCCAGGTTGCCCTTTCATAAGAACATTGATTCGATCACCATCATTGTCTCGATGTCTTCCTCTGAGAACTCCAACTATCAAGACAAGAAGGGGAAAGGAAAACTCTAGAAGAATTGATCTTCTCGAAGACCGAACAACTCAGGATCAACTCATGGGATGAGACATAGCACCATCTCTCAGACTGAGACACGAAGCACACATCTAGAGGGATGGAGTGGAACAGATGATGAGGGTTCACTAGGTAGACAACAATTCCACACCTAAGAGGGTGGTGAACAGTTGTCAACGTGGCGAGGAGTTGAGTTGTCATGATACCACAACGGGGCACCTTAGGGAAGGTGACTTGTAGAAATATCCCCTTAAGTGGCAAAAAGAATTACCTTTGATTCAGAGATCATTGAAACTCTTTATACCAGCTTAAGGCAAATCACAATCGATCATTTGGAGGAGTTCGGTAGAATAACATACTCGGACTAGAATGGATGATGTGGACTACCTTGTTGAAGACAACGCAAGGGATGATTTTGCTTGCGCGTGCTCTCCGGAATTTGAGCATTTCCATATTCATCAGGGTTTTACCAATATCCGTGTCAAGATCCTGGCAACACAACTTACTACCATGATGAATGGTGATGGAGGATGCAGATGCAAAGGAAGATAACACCTTCTCAAATTTCACCTTAGCGAGGCCAAGGATTTAAAATCTGGATGATCGACCAAGAGACATTTAGCACTCCGCTTCTAATGTTCTCCTTGATGTGCTAGCATAACCCATTCATAGATATGGTTTGGTATCTAGAACATCAAGTAAAAGGTCAGACTTCAGGAGCACAAAAATCCATAAGGAACAACTAGGGAGTATATCCTACGAAATCCTTATGGGGTGGTGGTCAACTTCCTCAAACAAGATACTACAATAATAGGTCTTCCGGCTGGGTATGTTGGCCACGACATCCACTTTACCGGTTATTGAGGGACCAATATTATAGTTCTTGGGAAAACATTCCAACCATCATATCTGCCTGAGATTCAAATCTGGTTGGTGTCAGGATATTCCAGACTCATCGAGTCTAGAAATAAAAATGAAAGCTTGCAACACAAATCGACGAGATGATGTTGCGAGATTCTCGGGAAATGAACTATGATAGTAAGCTCCAAAACATGAGCTGGTTCTGCTACACACATGTGAACATGTTGTCCCAGACAAGCATGACCACATGGTAGTCTTACAACAAAACACTACCGAGTTCTGGTTGGGAACCATCATCGAGGATATCGGAGTCTTGTGCATGATCTAGAATTAACACAACCAATTCCTTTTCCTTGAGCAAATCAATCAGTGGCTTGGGGTGCTAGGGAATACATATGGAATGAAGGTTGCAAGTCTCCAAACCACAGAATACTTCGCTCGTATGCATGACTGATTCGGGATGATTCCAGAGGAAGCAACATTGAATTCCTCGGCTTCACGGCGGCAACTTGCATCAAATGCACGTGAATCTAAGAAAGTCACTTCTTTCATCCAGCACATGCTTCATGAACGGGACATGAAGATAATGCTTATAGAAGTTTCCAACACTAGCTTAATGTTCAACAAAATCATGGAGGAGACAAAATGTTGCTGATGGGCTCAACAACAACTCAGCAGAATTTCCATATCATTGGAATTCCGCCATTATGTGAACAAGGTGATAGTATTGGTCAGACCAAAAGATATAATGGTGTATGCTCGAGGGACAGCCACGAGTAAGACAACATTACGAGCATCGTTGGTTCTGATTTGATTTGACGATAGCCCATACTCAAATCAAAGTTTTTATAAGACAATAGGTCCAATAACTGATCACAGGGACCAATCGATGAAGATATCATCTTTCTTCAACTAACACACCAACACCAGGATATCCCTTTGAAACGAACTAAGTTAGGTAAGCTTTTATCATCCACTCTCCAAGTTGTCGTTTAGCTTAACCAACTAGCTCAGGGGTATCCAATACGGATTCTTGGAGAAAGGGTGGTTTACAGGAATAACCCAACTTGATCACGAACTCAACATAGCGGTCAGGTGACAACCTGGTAATACTTCCGAGAAGATATACGGAAAATCACGAACCACCGATATGTCACTAAGCTTGAGAACAATCTTGCTTTTCAGGGCAAGACGATATGATCAAATGAGCAAGGATTTGACAAAATCCTAACTCATCAATCAAAGAGTGCATCAGGAAATAACGACTAGGTAGCACAATCTATCTTATAATGATGATTCAACAATCAACACGCTAAGAATGAAATTATTGTCCATTAATCACTATGCAACATGGTTGCTAGGAATATAGATTTCACACATCACGATTCACTTGTCAGCACTCCGGTTGTGACAACACGGAACCAAGGAATGAATAATGATGGCGAGAAGTATCACTATGTCAAGAATCCATAAGAGAAGGTGCAATCCTCATGACATTCCTGACATAAAATGGGTAATACTTCAGGGTAAAACAGAACAATAGCTGGATTGGCATTTTGATCTGCGGAATACAACTACTTTGACCCAATCCTGGATATGGATGAGGTACTGGAGTTTGTTTCTCCTAGTCATTCTGGAATAGAATGGCTTGACGAACCACAAGAATAATAGGCATCGATGAATGATTGCACGCATACTCTTGACTATCAATTGGTAGACGAAGGTAAGCGGGACAACTCAAAGGAACATATGGTTTTCTGAGTTGTGGATGCATAGATTAGTATGTCGAGCAAAGCTCAACATTTCTTCCGGATAACCCATGCAGAACAGGTAGGACTGGAAGGGTCACAATATAGAATGGAGAACTCATCGAGATCACTCTGGTTGTGATCTTTTGGTTCAAAGAACTTCTGCCATAAACGGTTCATAGTATTTGGAAGAAGGAAATACCATGGATCTCGAGGACTAACGCAAAGGTTACTAATAACCTAAGGGAGCTAGCAATTCCTATCAACATGAAGTAAGTAGGGTGAATCTCGGGTTCAAAACCCAGGAATAGAATACCTACTACTAAGTGGCATTACGGGATGCTTTCGAGAATAAAGGCCAGAATCATCACACTGGGATCACAAAACATGGCTAGACTACTAGATGATCCCCTAAGACACCTAGGGTCATAATAAAAACTCCAACATATATGTCGAGGCAATAGAGTACCTCAACTCAACAATTTGTGTGATTAACCTGGCATAGAAGAACATCGAAACAAGAGAGAAAGGATTTTGCAAGTGCATCAGATTGTTTAGAAACCTGGGATGACTCGGACAGCATAACAGCTCTAAATGCTCGAAAAGATTTGCTGCCAATATGGTGGCATAACCACTCAGAAGCACAATATCAAAAATTATCATACGGAAGTAGTAGGAACTGAATCGAGGCTTAAATCCAACAATTCTATAAGTCTACAGATTAGTAACACGTGATCCTGATAGAAGAGGAGAAAGCCTAGTTTCTTAACCCCGCAGGAAAGATAAGATGACTCAGATCAGAAGGGCATGAGATATAAGGAGTAAAAAGAGCCTTACGTTCCATCCCACAATCAATTCCCCTACATATAACTAAAGCATTTCTAGACTCAACTTCGACCAGTTTGGCTTGGTAATCCTACAGGCAGTCAAGCTCTGATACCAAAGCTGTCAGGACCCCGACTCAATGCACATCGATCTAGCATGTAACACCTCATATCACTTTGCGGCCTCACGCACGGTATTCCCACGGGTGTCGCCTTACCTTTGCCCGGGACCGTTTGCGCCTTTTGGCACACGTATATGATAGTGTCGCTAGCATCCATATGATAAGGAGCCCGGGCTGACATGGCTAGTCGTAAACCCAAAGTGGCACAAACTTACAGGGACAGGCATCCATGACCCAGCATCGAACGTGTCGGTCATCAGCGAGTGGATCCAGACTGTAGCACTGGGCTAGCAGGACTCCGGTGAACTGAGCTGTAGCGGGCTAACAGGACTCCGGTATTCATCGCGTGACATTTCCCCGAAGGGACAGACACAGGAACGAAGAAGGACACATGCCGGCCAGCCTAAGTGTTTCGGAGCAGCAGCAAGCTACCATGGCTCAGTGGAAACACTAGGAGACATTTCCCGGTAAGAGAGGCTACTAAGGATAAACAACTCGATAGTCAGATCCCACACATACCAAGCATTTCAATAACATACACACAATATGCTCGATATGTGCAAATACAACATGGCATCACAACATAACTCACCAACTCAAGTATTTTATTCAATAGGCTCCGAGGAGCGAGATATTACAAACATGGGTCTCATGACCCAACATTCAGAGCACACAATCAAAGCACAAGGAAGCTTAACATGTCTGAGTACAGACAACTATAAATGAAAAAGGCTGAGAAGCCTGACTATCTACTAGATCCTACCGAGGGCACAAGATCGTAGCTGAGGTAACAAGCTAACGTCGAAGTCCACGTGGAACTACTAGCGAGACTGAAGTCTCTCTGCAAAAACATAAATTAAGCAACGTGAGTACAAATGTACCCAGCAAGACTTACATCAGAACTAACTACATATGCATCATTATCAACAAAGGGGTGGTGGGGTTTAACTGCAGCAAGCCAGCTTTGACTTGGTGGCTAACCTGAACTACGACTGCAAGTAACTCTTTTGGGGTGGCGCACACGAGTCCACATATTCACCATATCAATACACCACTATGGATCCGCTCCCGTCTCCCTACGAGAACGCCATCCATAGCACTCACGCTTATCTTGCGTATTTTGAAGTATCCACTTTCACTTGTCTATGAACTGTACAGGCAACCCAGAAGTCCTTTACCGCGGACACGGCTATTCGAATAGATCATATTAACCCTGCTGGGGTGTACTTCTTCACACACGCTCTCACCACTTACCGCCGTTTACACGACATGTACTCGGCAACCTTCAAGCAGAAGCCCAGCGAGGGTGTCGGCCACGACCTGACTAACCACACAAGTCTCTCGTCCAGGTTTATCGCCTATTCAGGTTCCATCCGCAAGGAGATCCGGCCAGGGTGTCGCTCACGGCCCCAAATGATGTGTGCAGGGTTCCCAAGTCCACCATCCGGGTGCCACTTCGTACACCGGGCCACTGTGCTTAGTCTGTCCCAAGCCCACCTGTATCGGGTGCCACTTGGTAGACTACTAACACTACCTACAAACACCAGAAACTAGTTGCAACTCCTGGACAGAGATCGAGTTGATTAATAAGTCGAGAGAGTCAATTAAGGATCCCAATGTGTGGTAGTAGCTGCTCATGGATCACAAACACAGAACTCAGTTCCTGAGGATGGCTGCAATGAGACAACCCACCATGTACTCCTACATGGCCTCTCACCGCTACCTTTACCAAATCGTGTTCACACACTTAGCTCACACACAGCAGGACATGTTCACACACCTCCAATTCATCCCCGATGAATCAGACCAGACTCAACTCTAAGCAGTAGCAGGCATGACAAGCAAGCATGAATGAGTAGGCACATCAGGGCTCAAACAACTCCTACTCATGCTAGTGGGTTTCATCTATTTACTGTGGCAATGACAGGTCATGCAGAGGATAAAGGGGTTCAGCTACCGCAGCAAGTAACAGATGAATCGTTGTTGTCCTAATGCAATAGAAGAGAGCAGGAGCGAGAGAGTGGGATTTTATCGGAATGAACAAGGGGGTCATCGATCTCATCGTCAGTATCATCGTCGGTATCACATCTATCGAGAGGGGACAATACCGGCAACACAAAAGGAAACACAATCAATGCAATGCACAATATACTGTTGATTGGCCTAATGCAACTAGCAACAAGTTAAATGGAGTGGGTTTGAACACTAGGTTCAATTTCAAACTCCATATGTGATTTATTACATGCCATTTAATTGAATTGTCCTAAACAGTAGTCATAAGTTGTTCTAACATGCATGAAAATGGTACAGATGGATAGATTGGATTTTTCTGATCATTTTTCATATATAAATTATTTCATTCTAAGTTATGGTTGATTTTATATGATTTTTAGAAGTTTTGGATATTTTCTGGAATTTCCTGAATTAGAATTAATCCAGAAAATAGCTTATTGTGTCAGCATGATAGCAGCATGATGTCAGCAGGTCAACCGGGGTTAGTCTAGGTCAAACCTAACGTGTGGGGTCCACACGTTAGTGGTTAACTAACTAATCTAACTTAATTAGTGTTAAACTACTTACTAACAAAAAAATGTCAGTGGAGTTAATTAATCTTAATTAAAAACTAAACTAAGATTAGCTGGGGCCTGGGCCCACTTGTCAGCGACCCATGGGAGGTCAAACCCCTGGTTAATCGGGGCTAAACCACCGGCGTTGAGTCGCCGGCGAGGACGAGACGGCGGAGGGCATCGGGATTCCTCCTCCGGCGACCAAATGGCCGACGGATGACATCTACGCGTAGCCCGGGCTCTCGCGCATCCAAATAAACAGGTGGCGGCAGCTGGGGTGGCCAGAATCTTCGCCGGCGACGACCCTGGCGGTCACCAGAGTTCGGCCGAGGTCGAACACGGTGCTAGTGGGCACGGCGAGGCACGTGGGGTGGCGTTTTGGACTCCTGCGAGTGCGGTGAGGGCGGTGGTGTGCTCGGAAGCGAGCTTGCGCAGCTGTGGCCACGGCTACGCCATGGCCGGCGGTGAGGAGCAATCGGCTCGGGTGACTAGGGCGGCTAGAGGGTGCGTACGGGCATGAGGAACAGGAGAGAAGAAGGCGGAGCTCACAGCGGGGTCGGAGACGGTCTCAGCGAGCTCGGGGAGGCGGAGACGGCGGCATATCAAGGGCGGTGATTCTCCGTGGCCGAGGAGGGGAACGTTGGAGCTGGCGGCACCCAGGGCTTCCGGCGCCTTCCATCTTGGTGAGGAGGAAGAGGGGGACGAGGCGGGGCGTCTGGGCGCAGCGGCAGGGCAAGGGGTGGCCGGTGGCCACGGGTACGGCGACGATGACGACGAGCTCCGCTCGGTGGTGCGCGCGAGAGGGGAGCAGAAGAAGGAATGGGGTCCAGGGGGAGAAAGGAGAGGTGCAGGGGGGCGAGGGGGGTGCGTGGCACTCGGGGCTGGCTCCAGAAGCGGCGGAAGCAGGAGGTGGCTCGGGCGCGTGCCGGCGCGCGGTGGCCACACGTCCTCCCACCTACTGGTAGGAGGTTGAAGACGGTGGCGGCTACGGTGGGCTGGGCCACTAGAGTTGGGCCAGGTGGGCTGCGAGGTGAGCGCCAGGTACTTCTCTCTCTATCTCTCTTTTCCTCCTTTCTATTTTTCTGCAGCTTTGTGGCTTTATTAAAAATACTAAATCAATCCCAAAATTCATGCAACTGCTCATGACCACTATTAGAAATATATCCTACAGTAAACATTTCAGTTTGGGATTATTGGAGCATTTAAAATATTTTATAGTATTTAAATGCCCAAAAGCAAATAAGTAATGATTTAATTCAAAAATCCAGAATGGCCTAAAAATATGTGCATCATTTTTGGCAGAGGTTTTCACCTTTACCAAAAATCATGAACATTTCCAGAGGGCATTTTGGGTTTATTTAAAAAGATTTTTTTTGACCCTAGTTGAATTCATTAGCTGCTAGGGTTTATCAGCCCCCATTTCAAGTTTCATAAAAAATTTAAACATGATGCATGGATGCTAAAGCAAAAACAAGCAAGGCCTGAACTGGGGATGTGACACGGAGGGAGTAGAAAATATAAATAATAATGCATGTTGGGGCAACCCATGTTTCCGCTAATTTTAGCCGTGGGCTTGTTCACAATTTTTATGAGGGGGTGGTTGTTCATTTAATGGAGGGATTTGTAGTACTACCAGACTTGAACGATACAAAGTGCGACCTGGAAAACCGTAACACCACTTTCTCCCTTCAAAAAACACTGGCTTTCTATCCTCACCGCTGGTTATAGATCCGGACGTATCCCCCTCCGCCGGTGAAGGGGAGGAGGGGCAGCGTTTAGGCCGTCGTCGACAGCGAGGGAGGAGACCCACTGCCGGCCGCACTGTTATCTCTGGCCGAGCGCCGGTGCGGGAGGTCCTCCGATCCCTTCGTCGTTGCTTGTGGGCGGATCCGGCCTCCCGCCACCCACCTATCCACATCCCGATGACCTTCAGGTATATCTTTGTTCGAAACCGCCTTAGCTCTACTTCCCCAGCTTGCTACATCGCTGCATGTGCATCATTTTCTACCTCTCAGCCCCTCTCGATCGGATTGTCCAACGTCACCTTTTTTCTTCTTCTATTGTTAGAGGTAAAGCTACTTCATGGAGTCGAATCTTGTACTCCCTCCGTCCGAAAATACTTTTCATTGAAATAAAGTGGGGGTGGGGGAATTTAGTATGTACATCGGACTTAGTACAACCAGGAAGGAAAGGGGATGAAAGTAGTACAGACTGGTCATCCAACCGGTCTCTTGGTCGAAATGGGAAATATAGGGGTAACGCTGTACACAGTGGTATGACCAGGACTAGATTTGCTATCCACACATAGGAGTAGGTGGCTAGAGTGAACAAAAATGGGACCAACCTAGATATGTTTCTTCGATGTTTGTTTCTCGGGGCAACAAACTACCCTATGAATCACCACTTTATGCCCCTGTTTACGTACATGGTGCTGTACTGCTGGTGCACCCACTGTCCCATGCCCTTATACCAAATATTTAGGCTCCGGTCAAAATAAAGGGGCAGAAAACAAAGGTCTTGACGAAAATAGAGGAATAGGAAAGGAATGTAGGTATAAAACTATGTAACAACAAACCGGAGGAAACTCTCAAGAGAATGTGTTCGGATGGACTACGAAATGTACAGATTTGTTTCAGAGTAGCATGCTTGGCAGTATGAGATGCTATTTGTTTATTCAGCTGCACAGTGACTACTCTTGTCCTCACCTCACGTACCACACATAGGTTGATTTTTTTATTCTGGCAAACACAACACGTCAACCTGTCTAACGCATGGCAGCGAGCGCCTGCCTCGGGCTTCCGCCCAAAAAATGAGCAGCGCGTGGATGTTTCTAATCCGATGGAATTAGTACTACCAGACCAACTTTCCTATGAAACACTATTCACCTTTCCTGTGTTCCGAACGGTTGGAATGGAAAGAATACCGTAGGAATTGTTTTCCTATGAAAATCCTGCACCAAACCTGTGAACCGAACGCAGCCTTAGTTGTTCTTAATATAATGTCCCTGGTAAAAATGAAGCCATGCCACTATTTTTGCCTGTAATTGTTTGAGACTCTGACAAGTTTAGCCAAATGTTTTTTCCTGTAATTGTTTGAGACTCTGACTGTTTCCACTGTACCTTTTTGTGCAAACAGGGATATCTAATTCACCTGGTTGCTGTTGTGACGTTTTCGTGCACTGCACAAAACTCTTCTTAAAAGAAGTGACTTTTGTGTTGTTTAACTGAATGTCAGATGGAACAGTTGGTTCATTTTGGCGCCATAACCTTCCTTTTGGTAAGAATGATATTTAATGCATGTGTTCATCTCTATTTTCCGACTGCCATGAGAAAATAATGCTGTTTTTTACTAGTACACTTGTACTCCCTCACTGACAAAACCAATTCTGAATTAGAAGGCCAATCATGTACTTGGTTTCACCAACTGGTGAGGAGAAAGAAAAACAGAGCATGAAGAGGAAGAAGAATAAGAATAAATAGTGCCAAGGGGATCTTGCTGAAGCCAGAGGCCTTAGTCGAGGCTATTCAAGGGATCTGGCAACGACTACCTTACATGTGAGATGATCCTCCAGGGAGCCCTTCCACTTCTGCTGTCTCACTTAATTAATTAGGAGTACTTAAGTACCACTAATTTATTACTACCTAATTTTCCTGTTGGAGTTAAACAAATCTTTAGTAGGATGCTGAATCATGTACGTGTGAATGTTCGTCTATGGAGGTGAATCATGTGGTGGAGCAGGGAGAGAATATTATTAGTGTCATGACATAATAGTGCTATTGTTTTGCATGTCAATTTATTGCCATTGGTTCAATGAGGCAATGTTTTGCATATTGTCCATCATGAATTTGATGCTACTGTTTGAGTAATATGCTAATGTCTTCCTATCCTTTCTCACTAAGGTAATGAAGGTTTCACCTTGTTCCTACTTGTGCAAACAGGGATCATGTTGTGCCAATCATACATTTTAGTGGAACTACACAAGACAATACTATGAACTGTATCCCAGCCAGTGCTTTATCTCTGCTGGAAGTTCTTGATAATCTTTCGATATAATCTCAGCACTGGTAAACAAGAGTGATTTCAAGCATACATTTGAAATGCACAAAAATATATACTATTATGTGATTCCAGTGAGTGCTTTATCATCTCTTATGTGACTACATGAATAAGCTTTTTTTCTCAGGTTGGTACGGGCCTAAGGCCTTCATCCATATTAGTTTGCTGTCATCTCTATTTGTATCATGCTACTATCATGAGAAACTCCTTTATCTTTGCACTTTTAAGTTTTGCAACCTATGATAAATGGCAATGCTTTGAGTGTTGAGTTGAGCTAATTAGAACTGATTAAATAAACTAATACCTCTCTTTAAGCAAGACTACTATGTTGCTAACTTTACCAATTCAGATAATGAGGGTGCTTCTATTTGTTAGTGTATGTTTCATCAACTAGTCCCACTATTACAGTAATATCACTCCCTCAATATATGCGCCAACATGGATGCTCGATTTTGGTGGAACTGCACAAAAACTTTGGGTGCTTCATTGCGTCGGCAGCTTCCGTCCTTTCCTGTCAGTCACCAATCTCCGCTTGCTTTCTTCCTTTGATGTTAGTCGCTTGGCTTATCTCGGCTTCCAGTCAAAGCAAATAGTAATTGATATGCTACCTCACACAGGTTGGTACTGGTCTTTATCCTGATTATTGTGCCTATCATATATATTCGTAATTTGGTATTGTGCTACTATTTGCCGATTTTATAAAGGAGTAATTTGGAGCCTGAACTCGCAGGGAAATCATTACATTGGGTGATTTCAGTAGAACTGCACAAAATGATCAGATGGACAGGTACTTATGCTGCTGCTATGTACTCCAAAGTTCACTCAAACAAGCATCGATGTTGACAAGAAGTGCCTATATTCATTCGAGTATCAACTGGCATCAACGAATTGTCAAACTCCAAGTATTAGGAGAGTGAACGCCAAAAATATTGCTTGGTGCATAGCCCAGAAAAACGCAGTCCAGTCTTTGGTCCCAACTTGTGCCTTTTGGTTATCGGCACATATGGTAGCGAACTATATGGCATGGAGTCTAAAGATTCCAGACAAGTTGGTTGACGCATATATTCATCTGGGACTTAATTAGTCTGCACGCCAAGGATGCTCCATTTCAGTTGAACTGCACAAAAAAATTGGGTGGTTCATTTTCTCAACCGCCTCCTTTCTCGTCTGCAATATAGAATTTTGGCGAGATACAGGACCAAGATGAGCCAGTAAACTAGTTGGATGAAAGTAGTGGCCAAGTTGCTCAAACCTCCGTCGGCACGAGGCCACTATTTGAGGATAAACCTACAAGCAAAGTTCAGATTGTCTGTGCTGCCTCTTATGTACTCGAAAGTTTACTCGTACAAGAACTAATTTTAGCAAGAAGTACCTCTGATTGAACAACATTTACAAGTCTGTACCCTAGGTAATTAAAGTTCGTCCATGGATCATATTGGTGTGATCTCAATCATTTGGACGCATAAACATACTGAACATGTGTATATCTGAATCTTTTTGTGAACTATGTATGAATATTGTCGTGTCATCTATCAATCATTTGGATGCATAGATATGCTGAGCTTTTGTATATATGAATCTTTTGAGTTGTTGATAGTGAATGTTGGCTATGAATATGAATGTGTCCTGTGAACCTGAGTTTGATATGAATTGCAATAGAACCAGAGTCATCGGAAGAGGACTATACGTGGAGAGCCTGACGGCTGGGACCCATGAGGTTCATGGTCGCACGCAAGGAAAGTTCCTCCTTATTAAGCTGAAAAAAATGTTTCCTCCACCTGATAGCTGGGAGCCACCGGCTGTATCTTCGCACGGAAGGAAGTGCCTCCTTGTTTTGCAAAAAAAATTATTCATCCCGTTGACAGCTGGGACCTGTCAGATTTGGTAACTGACTTGTGGGCCTGCTAAGCGGACATGTACGCATGTGTTTGTCAACTTAATCAACAAATGATTCTAGCAGCTGGACCGTTGGATGTTAATCCAATAGCTGTGCTCCATCTTCAACCTCTGTTCTTGCTCCTGTCTCCCGTGGGCGGCACCGCGGCTGTGCTGCCGCGCACCCGAACCAGTGAAGTTTCCCCCTCCTCTCCATCAGCGACTCCACTCCCCCGTATTCCCCTTCTCCGGGTCGTTCCAGTCTGGGTGCGCTCCGCACAGTGTGGTCAACGTGGTCAACAACCGAGAGTCATCGGAAGATGACTGTACGTGAGAGGCTGACAGTGGGGACGCACCACGCCCATGGACGCATGCATGCAATGGAACTCGGCGAGGTCAACGTGGTCAAGGAACGACATCCATCGAAAGTATACTATACGTGGAGAGTCTCAGCTGGGTCCACGGCCGCACCAAGTAAGTGCCTCCTTATTACGTGGAAAATAATGATTCCTCCAACTGATAGGAGGGACCCACTGGACGGGCCACCGTATTTCGCAAAAAAAATGCCCCCCCTGTTGTCAGCTCGGACCCATCGGATGTGCCTCCTTATTACGCACAAAAAAAATGAATACTCCCCCTGCTAGATGGGACCCACCTTGGTGGGAGGCTGACTTTTGGACCTACTAAGTTGACAGGGACGAAGGGCTCTGTCAACTTAGTCAATATGAACGATTCTAGCTCCAGTGACCGTACAATGTCCATCCAATGGCCGTAGTGCTTCTTCAACCTCTGGTCTTCTTGCTCCAGCCGCCCAAACCAGCGCCGGTCGTGCCTCATGCTCCTACCTCCCGTGGCCGGCTATGCTGCAACGGAGGACTCACTGCCCCCTACTATTCCCACCGCTGGCCTGGCCCTGCGGCGACGGCAGCCTCACACCGCAGCCGAACCAGTGAACCCTCGTACTCCTCTCCACGCGGCCTTCCACTGCCGCGTCTTCCCCGGCTCCGCGTCTTCCCCTTCCTAGGCCTTGCCGTCGTCCACCGCCGTGGTGCTCTCCGTGCGGCGTGGTCAACGTGGTCAAGGAACGACTTACATCAAAAGAGTACTGTACGTGGAGAGGCTGACAGCTGGGTCCACGGCCACAGGCCAGTTTTTTTGTGATTTGCCAAGTAAATCGCTTTATCAGGCCTGTTGGGCTGCAAATCTTTCAAGACAAGGAGAGCTTTCATTCTGCTGGCCAAGAAAATGGCCCATTACTAATGAGACATGGGCTGTACATTTTTAAAACACATCAAAGCGGCAATTAGTTTCAAATATCTTTTTTTTTTCGAGATTTTAAATTACATTAATTTTTATGCGTGGAGAATTTTTTGGATTTTATATTGATATACATTTATTTTTAAAATCAGTTTGAATGTGAGTCAAAATTTCGGGATTAAAAAAAGTTCGGACTGCACCGAAATATGCAAAATTTCGTATAATTTTTTAACCGTGGCCGCAATATGGGCTGTAATGCTAACAAAAAGAATATGGGCTCCAAAAAAAAACCTTAAGAATTAGCAAATGGGCTGTAAATTATTAGAAATAATCACAGATGGGCTGTATGCTGTTTTCCACAGATTTGAGGCTTTCCTAATAAAAAGGTTGACGCACAAGCAGTGACTGTTGGATGGCCATCCAACGACCGTCGTGCTTCTTCAATCTCTGCTCTTCCTGCTCCAGCCGCTCAAACAAGAACCGGCGGGACTGCCTGCTCCCTCCTCCCCGCGGCCGGCTGTGCTACCTCGCAGGCCTCACCGCCCAACCGTACTCCCATCGCTGGCCTAGCCATCCCTCTACTCACCCACACCTGCTGTTATTCTCCGGCGACGGCAGACGAACCAGTAAACCCTCGTTCAGTCGTACTCCCCTCCGCGTGGGAAATAACTGCTGAGTCTTCCCTACCTCCGTGTCGTTCCCTTCCTAGGCCTCGCCGTTGTCCACCGCCCTGGTGCTCTCGGCGCGGCCTGGTCAATGTGGTCAACGATCGACATGCATCTGAAGTGGACTGTACGTGGAGAGGCCGACAGCTGGGTCCATGGCCGCACGCAAGGAAATGCCTCCTTATTACATGCAAAATAATGATTCGTGCACCTGACATCAGGGACCCACCGAAAGGGCCTCAATATTTCGTGAAAAAAACGTTACCTCCGCTGACAGCTCGGACCCACCATCTATATCTTCACACGCAAGGAAGTGCCTCCTTATTACGCACAAAAAAAAGAATACTCCCCTGTTAGCTGGGGCCTAGTATAGTGGTAGGCTGACTTGTGGGCTTACTAAGTTGACGGGGATGGAGGACTTTGTCAACTTAGTCAATATGCATGATTCTAGCTCCAGTGACCGTACGATGTCCATGCTTCCTCAACCTCTGGTCTTCTTGCTCCAGCCGCCCAAACCAGCGTCTGTCATGCCTCGTGCTCCAGCCTCCCATGGCCGGCTGCGATGCGGCGGAGGCCTCACCTCCCCCTACTACCACCACCGCTGGCCAAGCCATCCCTCTACTCACCCACACACCCTGTTATTCTACGGCGACGACAGCCTCACACCGCAGCGAACCAGTGAACCCTCGTCCTCCTCTACGCGTGGGCATCCACTGCCGCGTCTTCCCCGGCGCTGCGTCGTCCCCTTCCTAGGCCTCACCGTTGTCAACCGCCCTGGTGCTCTCGGCACGGCGTGGTCAACGTGGTCAAGGAATGGCTTACATCGGACGTGGACTGTACGTGGAGAGGCTGACAGCTGGGTCCACGGCTGCAGCAAGGAAGTGCCTCCTTATTACGCGGAAAATAATTATTCCTCCACCTGACAGCGGGGACCCACCGGACGGGCCACTGTATTTAGCGAAAAAAACGTTTCCCCCTGTCTGCTGGGACCCACCAATTACATCTTCGCACGCAAGGAAGTGCCTCCGAAAAAAACAATTCGCCCCCTGACTGCTAGGACCCACTAGCTACATCTTCACACGCAAGGAAGTTCCTGACAGTCAGGACCCACCTGGTCGAAGCATACATAGCGTTGTCATTCTGGTCGCGAACGTGTACATACATATATACTGGTGGATGCAGAGGCGCGCACGTGTCATAGTAGAGGTGCGCGCGTGTCGTAGTAGAGGCGCGCACGTAGGATGTACACATACGTACAACGGCGAGGGTGCAAGAAAGAAAATATGGCCACATACGTACATACGGGCAGGGTCTCTAACGCCTATGGCGCATACGTACATGGCTGGGTCCGAACGGAGAAACAACATCATCGTCGTGTTCATGGGGAGCCAACCGGCTGGGTCGGAACGGAATGCGTGGTCGTGTTCATGGGGAGGGCTTGGACGGAACAGGCGATGGAAACGAGGCCTGGCATACCGCACAACGGAGGAAACGGCCTTGTGTTTGACCGGCCATGTTCAAAACGGGGTCCTGTTGATCGGGAGGGGCCTGGCGTACCGCAAAACAGAGGAAACGGACCCCCTACGGTCGAAACGGGGGTCCTGTTGATCGGGAGGGGTGTGGCGTACTGCAAAACGGAGGATACGGACCTCCTACGGCCGAAACCGGGGTCCTGTTGATCGGGAGGGGTGTGGCGTATCGCAAAACGGACAGAACGGACTTGTGTTGGAGCGCTACGGTCAAAACAGGGGGGAGGGGTGTGGCGTACCGCAAAACGGGACTCCACGGGATACTGTTCATCTCCACCGTCGACCTCCTCCAGCCTCCAAGGGCTCCTGTTCATCCAGCATCCACCGCGCGCTACTCCACCGGCTACTGTTCAACCACCCCTCCACCGTCTACTGTTCATCCAACCCTCCACACCACGGGGTCCTGTTCAACCACCCCTCCACGGCCACCCCTCCACCGTCTACTATTCATCCAGCTCTCCACACCACGGGTTCCTGTTCATCCAGAGGCAACGCCATCGCTCACTGTTCATCCAAACCCCCCGCAACACTCGCTGTTCATCAAATCGATCGGCTTCAGTTAGCAGTAGTAGCGAAGGAATCGCTCCATCGGGTTCAGTTAACAGCCATCAATCGATCGCTCGGGTTCAGTAACGCGTAGCCTGCAATGCAATCGCTCGGGTTCAGTTAGAGCCCAACGCCTCGCTCGGGTTCTGTTAGAGCCAATGCCTCGCACACACGCGCGTACCTGTACGAGAGAAACGCGCATCGCTCTCCCACCATAACCCGCAACTCCCCGAAATTTTCCTCCCCTCGCTTCTACCACGGTTTTTTCCATCATGGACGGCCCAAAGAATGTCATGCAGGTGCGTCTCCGGCCCGCCCAGGATGAAAAGCCCATTTTCTGTCATGATTTTTTGTCATAGAAGCAGGAGCCCACCATATCTATGATGATACCGGGTTTTGTCACAATTATCGTCATAGAAGTGTCATATGTATGACAGAAAAAAATTCGTTCGGCCCAAAATGTCACATGTGTCTTTTTTTTGTAGTGATGCAGGGTAAACAGCGGTGACAAACGATCAGTCGAACATGTCACTCACCGCGTCTTCTGGGGCGCCTCTAGAGGCGTCACTGGCGTTGCTGACATCATCACCACCACCGCCAGCACCTCTGTCAGTGCCAGGCCCGTCCACAATGCCGCCTTCATCGGCGGCCACAATCACGTCGTCATCATCAGATGCGAAGGCCCGGACGAGGGCGTCCACGTTGTCCTCCACCCATTTGCGCCAGGTCGCCCCAGATGGCTACGGGCACCGGTGCGATGCCGGCGTCAAAGTCGAAGTGGGGGTCCCTGTCCTGCAGTGTCACATCCCTAGCTTTACCCTGGCCTTGGACTAGCTTGGTTGCTGCATCATGTTTAAATTCAAATGAAATTTGAACTGAGGAATTTTGGAAGCTTCAAAAACTTAAATAAAAGAGGGGCAAAAACCCTAAAAATCTCATTCATTGTTCCAAAATGCTCTTCTTAAATGTTTGATAATTTTTGGCAAGGGTTCTGGTCCCAACCAAAATATTGAACATTTTTAAGGATTTATTTTTGGGACTTTGGATTTAATTCATTAGCTATTTGAATTTGAATTATACTCATATAATTAGAATATAATTTCAAATACCCCTGAAATATTTTATAAGCTTTTGGAAAAGTCCATCTAGCAATATAAAATATTCAGAGGAGTTTTTGGCATTGTTTGAATTATTTTAAATTCAAAACAGTGGCAAAATAAATTAAATAAAAACAAAAAGAAGAAAAATATGAAACAGAACAGAACTTACCTGGCGCCACTTACCTGGCCCAGCTCCATCTGGCCGGCCCAGCCCACCTCCTCCCCCTTGTCATCTTCCTCCCCTCGCACCGAAGCAGCTCGGTGGCGAGCGCCGATGCCGCCTCGGCCACCTCCTGCTTCCACCGAGGCGTTCCCGAGCCTCCCCCTCACGCCACCACGATGCCCCGACCCCCTGGAACCCCTCGACCTCTCCCATCGTCTCCCCCCTTTCTTTGGCTCCCTCTCTCCTCCACCGAGCGGAGCCCCGTCGCCACCGACGCCGTTCGCCGCGGCCACCACCACCCTCTCGCCTCCCCGACGCCTCCCAGAGCTCCGCAGTGCCTCCCTCTACCTCCTCAACAAGCCACGAGGCCCCAGACGTGCCGCAACACCGCCCTCGATGTCTTCTTCAACCTCGGGACCGCCGGCCATCTTCGTCAAATTCGTCGGCTCCGGTGCCTCCTCGAGCTCCCCGAGGCCACCGTCGCAACCCCTGTGAGCTCCACTCCATTTCCCCTCCTTCATTTTGCTCGTTTCCGTGCCATAGCACCCCCGGCCACATTCCCGAGCACCGCCGTCCGCCATGGCCGCGTAGCTCTCCTGACCCGAGCCCCTCTGCTCGAACCCGTGGCACCAGCGCGCTTCTGGTGGCCCGCGGATGCCGTCTGGACCATCAGTTTCTCTCCTAGCGCGCCGCAGCCCAACCCCGCACATGGCCGAACTCCGGCCGCCGCCTCGGGCTCCACTCCGGCGAACCCCGGCCACCCCCGCACCTCCCGTTGGTCCCCCTAGATGCGCACGGGCGCGAGCTACCTCCTGGTGCCCTTGGCGCGTCGATCCGATGCCCCTAGCGCAAGTCCGGCGTCCCCCGCCGTGCTCTGTGGTCGTCGCCGGCTACACTCCGGCGAGAGCTGATGTGGCCGGTCATTAGGGCCTAACCACCCCCCCGCTAACCCAGGCCTTGGCCACTGACTGTGGGCCCCACGCCCTTAACTAACCACGGTTAACCCCCTGTTTAGTTTAAGTTAACCACAGTGGCCCCACGCGTCGGAATTGACCTAGCTGACGTGGCCGTTGACCGGTCCCACCTGTCAGTGAGTTAAAACCACCCTGTGTCACTGACGTGTGGCCCACCCACGTCAGGTTTGACCAGTAGCAGCGTCTGTTGACCTGCTGACGTCACGGTGGCGCACTGATGACGTAGTAAATGTTTCTGGAACTTAAATAATTCTTAAATGAGTTATTATTTTCAGAAAATGTCCTAAACTTCAACAAATCATAGAAAATCAACCGTAACTCCAAATTAAATAATTTATATATGAAAAATTATCAGAAAAATTCAAGGTATCCATCTGTACCATTTTCATGCATGTTAGAGCAACTTATCACTACTGTTTAGGACAAATGAAGTGAAGGGCATTTAAATAATCACATATGGAGTTTGAATTTGAATCTTGTATTCAAACCAACTTCATTTAATCTGTTGCTAGTTGCATTGGCTCAAAACACATTCATTTTGCCATGTCATGATCATGCATCATATTGTGCATTGCATTGATTGTGTTCCCTTCTGTGTTGCCGGTATTGTCCCCTCTCGATAGACGTGATATCGATGATGTGATCGTTGACACTGATGAAGAGCTATATTATCTTCAGAAGTGCCAGGCAAGCAAAACCCCCTTGTTCATTCCGATACAATCCTACTCTCTCGCTCCTGCTCTCTTTTACTGCATTAGGACAACACGATTCATCTGTTACTTGCTGCGGTAACTGAACCCCCTTTATCCTTTGCATGACCTGTCATTGCCACAGTAAATAGATGAAACCCACTAGCATGAGTAGGAGTTGTTTGAGCCCTGATGTGCCTACTCATTTATGTTTGTTGTCACGCCTGCTACTGCTTAGAGTTGAGTCAGGTCTGATTCATCGGGGATGAATCAGAGGCGTGTGAACATGTCCTACTGAGTGTGAGCTAAGTGTGTGAACACAATTTGGTAAAGGTAGCGGTGAGAGGCCATCTAGGAGTACATGGTGGGTTGTCTCATTGCAGCCGTCCTTAGGAACTGAGTTCTGTGTTTGTGATCCATGACTCAGCTACTACCATACATTGGGCCCTGAAATATGACCCCGCTCGACTTCTTATTCACCCTAGTCCTCTGTCCAGGAGTTGCAAGTAGTTTCTGGTGTTTGTAGCTTACTGGAGGCCGTGGACAACGCTGACCGTAGGGGTGGGCTGTGATGCGGTAGGTACGTGGCACGGTGTACTGGATGCCCGTTTGGTATCTCGGGAACCCTGTTCACATCGTTTGGGGCTGTGAGCGAAACTCCGGCCGGATCTCCTCATGGATGGAACCCGAATAGGCGATAAACCTGGACTAGAGACTTGAGTGTTTAGGTAGGTCGTGGTCTACACCCACGTCGGCTTTCGCTTGAAGTCTGCCGAGCACATGTCGTGTGCAGACGCTAAGTGGTGGAAACATGTATGAAGAACTACACCCCTGCAGGGTTAACATCATCTATTCGAATAGCCGTGTCCGCGGAAAAGGACTTCTGGGTTGCTTATATCAGTTCATAGACAAGTGAAAGTGGATACTCTAAAATACGCAAGATAAGCGTGAGTGCTATGGATGGCGTTCTCGTAGGGAGACGGGAGCGGATCCATAGTGGTGTATTGATATGGTGAATATGTGGACTCGTGTGCGCCACCTCAAAAGAGTCGCTTGCAGTCGTAGTTTAGGATAGCCATCGAGTCAAAGCTGGCTTGCTGCAGTTAAACCCCACCATCCCCTTGTTGAAAATGATGCATATGTAGTTAGTTCTGATGTAAGTCTTGCTGGGTACATTTGTACTCACGTTTGCCTATTTTATGTTTTTGCAGAGAGACTTCAGTCTCACTAGTAATTCCGCGTGGTCTTCGACGTTTAGCTTGATACCTCAGCTACGATCTTGTGCCCTCGGCAGGATCTGGTAGATAGTCAGGCTTCTCAGCCTTTTTCATTTATAGATGTCTGTACTCAGACATGATAGCTTCCGCATGTGCTTTGACTTGTATGCTCTGATTGTTGGGTCATGAGACCCATGTTTGTAATATCTCGCTCCTCGGAGCCTATTGAATAACTACTTGAGTTGTAGAGTCATGTTGTGATGCCATGTTGTATCTGCACATATCGAGCATATTGTGTGTATGTTGTTGAAATGCTTGGTATGTGTGGGATCTGGCTATCTAGTTGTTTATCCTTAGTAGCCTCTCTTACCGGGAAATGTCTCCTAGTGTCTCCACTGAGCCATGGTAGCTTGCTACTGCTCCGGAACACTTAGGCTGGCCGGCATGTGTCCTTCTTCGTTCCTGTGTCTGTCCCTTCGGGGAAATGTCACGCGATGAATACCGGAGTCCTGTTAGCCCGCTACAGCCCGGTTCACCGGAGTCCTGCTAGCCCAGTGCTACAGCCTGGATTCACTCGCTGATGACCGACATGTTCGATGCTGGGTCACGGATGCCTGTCCCTGTAAGTTAGTGCCACTTTGGGTTTACGACTAGCCATGTCAGCCCGGGCTCCTTATCATATGGATGCTAGCGACACTATCATATACGTGTGCCAAAAGGCGCAAACGGTCCCGGGCAAAGGTAAGACGACACCCGTGGGAATACCGTGCGTGAGGCCGCAAAGTGATATGAGGTGTTACATGCTAGATCGATGTGGCATTGAGTCGGGGTCCTGACATGCAGATAGCTGAAGACACGGGAGAAGGCGTGCCCGAGCAAGGCTCGGCTCCTTTCCTCGACAAGCCGATGAGACCTCTCGGAGCAGTTCTCCAGAAGCGTCACCACGTCAGTAAAATACTGGAGGTTGTGGGCGTAGTTGGTCTCATGCGGCTCATTGGCAGCAGCCTCGCAAATGTTGCTCAAGGTTGTGCTAGCTCGTTCCCTGAGCGTTTGGAGCATGGGGGCATGCTCGTGCTCCAGAATCCGACGCTGGCAGATCTCGTCTTCATTCCGCCGAGCGATGGCCTCGGCACCATCAACCCTCTGTTGGAGAAGAAGCAGCTCGGCACGGGAGGAGGCCAACTCCGCCTGCGCTCCGCCGAGGGCGGCTGCGGAGGAGTCCGCACCCCGCGTCACGTCGGCCAGTTTGGCCCTGAGGGCCGCGGTCCTACCCTCAACTTCGGCCCTGATCAACTCCAACCTCGCTTCGTATTGGCGCTCGAGGCCCGAGCGAGCTTCCGCCACACGGCGGTCGATCTCTTCTTGGGCCCGGGCTTCGCACGCGGCGACGTTATCCTCCGCATGGGTCACCAGGCGCTCCCTCGTCTCCAACCACTCAAGGTCAAGGTTGTGCTCAGCGGCCTCGAGTGTCAGTGCCTCCTCGCGCTTCTGGAGCTCCGTCGGGTCGACGGAAGCCTCCTTCAGCGACACAAGGGCCGCCTGGCGCACTTCCATGTGCTGCTCCAGGGAATTGCTCCAGGCTTGAAGCCTCCACGCGCGCTCCTCCGCATCCTTGCGCCATCAGTCTGCCTCCCAGGCCTCCTTGATGGCCTGGGAGCAGGCCTCTCGCGAGGCTGCCAGCAACACTTCAGCCTTCGTGTTATCAAGGTCATGCTGGTGACGCACAAGGGCGACGACTACCTTCACCTTGCGTCTCTCCTCAGTGAGGCGCGGGCCTCGGCCTCAAGATGCGCATCCTCGCCAACAAGCTCTTCCTGAAGGAACTCCTGACGAAGGGTGTGAGGCTCCCGAGCGCGCCTGAGCACATCTTCCGCGTCACCCTCTGCCTCTGGCGTACGCGGAGGGCCCTGAGGCGGCATGCCCCCTCCCGGTGCGGGGCTGGGGGCTGGCGCCCCACCAATTGCCTAACGAACCTCGCCAGGGGCCCGGCCTGGCACCGGTCCGTCGCCAGAAGAGGATCTCAAGACTGACTTCAGCCAATCACCGTCCACGATCAAGGAGGGAGCATGGGGCAAGCTGGCTATGCCCCAGGGGAACTCGTGCAGGGAGGCCAGCAGGTGCGCAGGCTCGAGGTGCCCAGCTGGAAGGGCCACTTGTCTGACCGTCCGAGTGACAGGGACGCCGCTCAAGCTCGGCACGCCAAGGGTCAGCAGAGAGGACGAAGCTTGGGGGGATGGCTCCTTGGCCGTCTCGGTGAACTCAGCAGGAAGGGCCCTGAAAGGCCACAATCAGCAGCAAGAACAGAGAGGCAAAGGAGCAAAGAAAGAAGAGGACTTACTCGTCCACGAGAAATTACTTCCTCCGCATCAACACGCGGCAAGGGCGATCGTCACTGCCCAAGGCCTCCTTCCTCTTGTGGAGGGCCTCGAAGTCTATGCGATACCGGCCTAGGCGCTTGGCGCAGGAGTCGGTCTGTGGCTTGGAAGAAGCATCAAGGTGGTCAACGCCAAGGGGGCCGGCCTAAGGGACGCCACTAGGCACCGCCTCAGGAGGAACGACCGGAGCCTCAGGAGCCCCAACCTCGGGAGCCGTAGGCAGCAACTCCTCGCCTGCCACTGCTCCGGGACAGGGTTCACGAGATGCCGCCTCCGGAGCTCCACACGCCGGCAGCACTTCAACATCATCCCCTTCAGCTCCCGGCGATTCTCGTCTCCCCACTCCATCGCCTGAGACAGGACCGCTATGGGCGACCAGAAGAGCAACCACGGCGACTAGGTTCTCACGGGGCCCCCTGAGGCTAGCCGGGTGCAGCCCCCACTCGTCGAAGCTGGGCATCTACTTCCCGAAATCGGCCCTGCCCGAACAAAGATACAAGAGGGCACCATCATGTCAAAGGCTTCCTGGGGAAGGATCGCCAGTCAGGACCTTGAGCACCGTCCTCAATGCTCCAGGCGCCAGGTCTTCCTCCTGAAGCCGCATGCGCTCCTTGTGCCCCGCAAAATCCCACATCCGGCCGGAGTGGCGCTGGAGGGGAGCAATGCGACACTGGAGGAACTCCTTCACCACCTTGGGCGCCGTCACATCGAGCACCCTCAAACTCTCGAAGTGGCGCCAGACGAAGGCGAGCCGGGGGCTCGTGAGCGTCTCATGACCCCAGCCTGAGTTGGGAATAGCAGGCAAGGTGGGGTGCAAGAGCAGGGGACTAGGCACCCCGCCTCGAAGGGAGGAAGGCTGAAATTGATCCCTGAAGCAGCCGTCTCTGCCCCGGCGAGGATGCTCACACACCCCGAGCATTGAGCAGGGTCGCTCAGTCGCAAGGAGAAGAAATAGCGCAGCAGGGCAACGGAAGGGGGAATGCTCACCATTGCCTCGCAAACAAAAGCGAAGACAGACAGAAGGGTAATGGACTCAGGCCCGAGGTGCATCATGTGGATCTAATAATGGGAGAGTACCGCATTGAAGAAAGCAGAAAAGGGGGGAACCAGACCCGCCCACAGGGCATCGGCGAAGAACCGGACCTGCATGACGGCCCTATCAAAAGAAGCATGGGACGCAGGCCAGACCATGGTCCTGCCACACTCGTTGAGGATGGTGGCAAGAGCAGAGCAGACCTTTTTTAAGGCTTCGGGATTGAGTATGATTGACCGGTCAACGGCGGGGGCCACCGCTGGAGGCAAGCGGGACGACGACACGAGCTTCTTCCCCTTTCCTTCTTCATTGGCGCCATGGCAATGGGAAGGGGGGGGGAGTTCGCGTTGGATTGGAGGCGGAGGTTGGATCCTGAGGAAGAAGCAAGGGCAGGAAGCACGCGGGCGGCGAAAGGGGAATGGCTATGTACAACCACGGGTCCGCCTAGTCGGGCGTGTTATGGGGCATCATGGGGAAGCGGAGGCGCCCACGGCCAATCAACTGCCACGTGGCGCCCAAGGCCGCAGGCTATTGGGGCCCGTGGCGCTTCACACTTGACCCTTCGCTTCTCTGCTAAGCCAAGTCCGAGCGCGCCTTGGGCCCGTGGGCTACTGTCGGCATTCTGGGAATGGGGGTCCCCAGACTTGCCTGCCTGTGGCATGTGGCGTGGCTCAAGTGGGGGCCCAGTGCAACCCAGCTTCATCAGCTCAAGCTCAAGACCCTTGTGAGGGGCCAAGCCTCGCAGGGCGTACGACAGGAAGCTTCCTCAGGAGCAGCCTCCTCAGGCAAGCTCGCGAGGAGGCGGAGAGATCAAGGCAGGGTACCTCGCGAGGAGCCCGTGATTCAAGCCATGATGATCGAGACCAGGCGGGCGCCAGGCGGGCGCTGGCCTACACAGTGTCCTTGTTTCCCCTTTGGTGCAAAGGGGGCAAGCAGGGGCCAAGGCATCAGGCAAAGATTACCATTTCGGTGCAACAAGACCAAGACTAGAAGAACGGCAGGATGGAGGTCATCGTAGAGCCCAGGACGGCGTCATCATCAGAGCCTTTGGCAGCCGAAGACCAACTTTAGTCAGGATAAGTGTACCAGATGTTCCCCTTCAAAATGGCCAATTTTTGGCGCCCTTCCCGCTCATTATTTGGGAAGAGGCCCAGGGCCTCGCTCTATAAATAGGACTAGCCACCACAATCCAGAGGGGGGACGAATCATGTAGAGACATCTAGAGAACAGATCAGCCAGAGAGAGAGAAGTGACCGAACTCACCCTAGCAATTCGTTGCACCAGCTCAAGAACAGCCCCTCGCGAGGCTATTCTCCCTTTGTATTGTTCATTATCAGCCCCTGAGGCAATCCACCACACCACACACTGGAGTAGGGTATTACACCACAATGGTGCCCTGAACCAGTATAAATCTCGTGTCCCTCGTGTGTTCATCTTTCTTGCTTAGATCCTTGTGAGATTTCGACGCGTGAGCTGGTAGGGGAAAGATCTTCGTGCGCACCCCAGTGTTCGAACCTCAAGGGTCTGCCGGAACCCGAAATCCGACAATCTGGTTGTAGTTGCATTAGCCCAACACACTCATTCTACCATGTCATGATCATGCATCATATTGTGCATTGCATTGATTGTATTCTTCCTTGTTTGCCGGTAATTTCCCCCTCTTAGTAGACGATGTTCCGATGATGAGTTTGATGACACCGATGAAGAAACTATATTATCTTCAGAAGTGCCAGGCAAGCAAAACCCCCTTGTTCATTCCGATATAATCCCACTCTCTTGCTCCTGCTTTCTTTTACTGCATTAGGACAACAACGTTTCAACTGTTACATGATGCGGTAGTTGAACCCCTTTCCTCTGCATGACCTGTCATTGCCACAGTAAATAGATGAAACCCACTAGCATGAGTAGGAGTTGTTTGAGCCCTGATGTGCCTACTCATTCATGCTTGTTTGTCATGCCTGCTACTGCTTAGAGTTGAGTCAGGTCTGATTCATCGGGGCTGAATTGGAATGTGGTGAACATGTCCTACTGTTGAGAGCTAAGTGTGTGAACATGATTTGGTAAAGGTAGCGGTGAGAGGCCATGTAGGAGTACATGGTGGGTTGTCTTATTGCAGCCGTCCTCAGGAACTAAGTTCTGTGTTTGTGATCCATGAATAGCTTAAGTGCCCCTCTCGACTTATTAATCAACCTGATCTCTGTCCAGGAGTTGCAACTTGTTTCTGGTGTTTGTAGGTTCTGTTAGTAGTCTACCAGGTGGTACACGGTACATGTGGGCTTGGGACAGACTAGGCACTGTGGCACGGTGTACCAAGCGTAGATCCATCCGTCGAGGTGGGCTTGGGAACCCTGCACACATCGTTTGGGGCCGTGAGTGACACCCCGGCCGGATCTCCTTGCGGATGGAACCCGAATAGGCGATAAACCTGGACTAGAGACTTGTGTGGTTAGTCATGTCGTGGCCGACTCCCTCGCCAGGCTTCCTCTTGAAGGTTGCCGAGATACACAATGTGTACATGGTGGTAAGTGGCGAGAGCGTGTGTGAAGAAGTACACCCCTGCAGGGTTAATATCATCTATTCGAATAGCCGTGCCCGCGGTAAAGGACTTCTGGGTTGCCTGTACAGTTCATAGACAAGTGAAAGTGGATACTCTAAAATGCGCAAGATAAGCGTGAGTGCTATGGATGGCCTTCTCGTAGGGAGACGGGAGCGGATCCATAGTGGTGTATTGATATGGTGAATATGTGGAATCGTGTGCGCCACCTCAAAAGAGTTACTTGCAGTCATAGTTTAGGATAGCCACCGAGTCAAAGCTGGCTTGCTGCAGTTAAACTCCACCATCCCTTTGTTGATAGTGATGCATATGTAGCTAGTTCTGATGTAAGTCTTGTTGGGTACATTTGTACTCACATTTTCTTATTTTGTGTTTTTTGCAGAGAGACTTCAGTCTTGCTAGTAGTTCCGCATGGACTTCGACGTTTAACTTGTTACCTCAGCTACGATTTTGTGCCCTCGGCAGGATCTTGTAGATAGTCAGGCTTCTCAGCCCTTTTCATTTGTAGATGTTTGTACTCAGACATGTTAAGCTTTCGTTTGTGCTTGACTTGTATGCTCTGAATGCTGGGTCATGAGACTCATGTTTGTAATATCTCGCTCCTCGGAGCCTATTGATTAAAATACTTGAGTTGTAGAGTCATGTTGTGATGCCATGTTGTATTTGCACATATCGAGCATATTGTGTGTATGTTGTTGAAATGCTTGATATGTGTGGGATCTGACTATCTAGTTGTTTATCCTTGGTAGCCTCTCTTACTAGGAAATGTCTCCTAGTGCTTCCACTGAGCCTTAGTAGCTTGCTACTGCTCCGGGACACTTAGGCTGGCCGGCATGTGTCCTTCTTCGTTCCTGTTTCTGTCCCTTTGTAGGCATACTGTTCCAGAGTCCTGTTAGCCTGCTACAGCCCGGTTTACCTGAGTCCTGCTAGCCCTGCTGCTACAGCCCGGATTCACTTGTTGATGACCGACACGTTCGTTGTTGGGTCATGTATGCCTGTCCCTGTAAGTTAGTGCCACTTTGGGTTCACGACTAGCCATCTCAGCCAGGGCTCCTTGTCATATGGATGCTAGCGACACTATCATATACGTGTGCCAAAAGGCGCAAACGGTCCTGGGCCTGGTAAGGCGACACCCGTGGGAATACCGTGCGTGAGGCCGCAAAGGGATATGAGGTGTGACAAGCTAGATCGGTGTGGCATTGAGTCAGGGTCCTGACAAAAGTATATAGTCCGGCTGTCCGAGGACCCCCTAATCCAGAACTCGCTCACCAGTAATTCATGACTATAGTGAGTAGTCATATCACAAGTCTTTCCAGCAGTAACGCACCGTCAAATCGCACAGCCCGACTTTTCCAGCAGTAAGTTTGAGAATCCGCCACTCGCTCACCCTCCTCGCCTCCCTGTCAAACCGCCTACCCGAAAACTGCCATGCGTACTGCCCGGGAAAAGCCCCGCCCTCAACTTTTAACTACGCGAAAATAGTTCGAGCTTGTTCGTTCTATATAAATACTTACTATATGTTTATTCACCCGTGGGGTTGTTGAATCAATGGAGGGCCGGGGAGCACAAGTGAACAATACTAGTTCTACTAGTAGTAAGTTGGAGTCATACAGTTAGTCACCTTAAACAGAGAGTTTCTCTTCTTTAGTGCCACGTACACAAATTGAAACGCTTGTTGTGGAGAGAAAAAGATAATCACTCCACTATATATGTACACAGGGGCCTGAGCACTTGCTTTACTAGGGTTGCTCTCTTCATTCTCTCATCATCTGCATATCTAAACAAGACAGTGGTAACAACATTTTCTCTCTGCTCACCGCTGGTCACAGATCCAGCCGGATCCCTTCGGCTGGTGTGTGTAGAGGACTAAAAGGTGCATCGTTCACGTGGTCATCGCCGCCGAGGGAGGAAACCCACAGCTGCGGGCGGGGCCCAATCCTCTGCCCATGCCGTTCTCTCCGACACAGCACCGGCTTGGGAGGTCCTCTGACCCTTCTTCCTCCCTGTCGTATTGTGCGCAGATCGGACCTGCCGCTGTCGTGGTTCTAAGTCTGACAGTATAATGGGGGGTAGGTATGGAGAGGCAAGATCCTAGCTATGGAGTAGTTGTATACGCAAGGGGTTTATGAGTTCAGGCCCTTCTTAGAGGAAGTAACAGCCCTACGCCTCGGAGCCTAGAGGCGGTCGACTGGATTATATGTGTATGAGTTACAGGGGTGCGAACCCTTTACACTGAGGAGGGGGGTGGCTTATATAGTGTCCGCCAGACCCCTCCGGCCCTCAGTTATGCAGGGTTTAAAGTACATAAAGTATTGGCGTTACTGGTAATGCCGTACATAAAGTGTCATCATGGCCATAAAGACTACTTAATTACAGACCGTTTGGATGCAGAGTGGCTCTTGATCTCCTGGTGGTCGAGTGAGTCTTCATGCTCGAGTGTCTTCGAGTCCGTCGAGTGGAATCCCTCTTGGTCGACTGGAAGGCAGCTTCTACTGAAGATGTCCTTGGGGAGGGTACTTTGGACAGGTCCATGACCCTACCCTAGGTACATGACTTCATCATTAGCCCCCGAATGGATCGAGGTTTGAATGAGGAAGGTGTTGATAATCTTTCCGACCTGTTTTTGTGTTCTGAGCATGTCTCATCCTGGATCAATGACCTTTTTAAATGATGGCGTCAACTTTTCTTTCAGTCGTCTTGATCCATTCTTTTCTTCTGTCGAGTGGAATTTTGAACCTGGTGAACTTCCGAGCGACGGATCGTAGGAAATCTACCGTCTGACAGGTTGCTCTGCTGTTAGCGGATTTTGTGGGATCCGAATTTTGGGAAGCGCACAAAACGGGGTGGACCGCGGTACTCGGACAGGATAAGGCGTAGACGCCTCGATTCTCACGCCGCCTTTTTCGCCACGTATCGCGCGCGCGACTGTTTCAGGATTTGACAGGACCGCCCGGGCCTACCTGTCAGCCACTCGGAAGGGTCCCTATATAAGGTGCCGGGCGAGGGTTTTTGAACAGTGCGTGTCCATTCCCCTCTCCGCCTTCCTCACCTCCGCCTGCTGCGCCCGCTTTTGCCTCCGCCCATCCACTCCTCGCGCGCCTCACCGGCGACGATGGTGAAGGAGAAGACGGCGGCCTTGGAGCGAGCGAAGAAGGCGATGGCGACGACGAAAGCAAAGGGAAGAGCGACCAGTCGGGGCGGATCTTCGTCGAGGTCCCGCCTACCGCAAGGTTGGGTCCAAGGAGATTGGATCCGCTCGACCATCACCCAGGCGGATCTCAACGACCTGGCCAACGAGGGACTGATCTCTCATGGGTCAGCGAGACTTCCGGGGACCGAGTGGCAAGCGCAGCCACAGGAGGGTGAGTGTGTTCTCCTAGCGACTCATGTAGATCGCGGATTCTCCCTGCCACCGAGTCTTTTCTTCCGTGGGTTTCTGAACTTCTTTGGGGTGCAACTCCACCATTTCACTGCCAATTCCATTGCCTATCTTGCTGCTTTCGTGTCCATGTGCGAAAACTTCCTGGGTTGTCGACCGCACTGGGGTCTCTTTAAGCACATATTCACCTGTCGCTCACAGACGGTGAAAAAGGCGAGTCCGGATGATGATAGGACTAAAGTAATCCAGATGTGCGGGAGTCTTGGAATCCAAGTGAGGAGTAATAGCGCTTTTCCAGCCATGACCCTTCCCGACTCGGTTAGAGGGTGGCAGTCGACCTGGTTCTACTGCCAGGACGAGTCGACGCCGGGGCAGTCAACTGGTCTCCCTCCTTTCTCCATGGACCGAGTGAACAAGCCGTCTTCTCTGAAGGTGCTCCCGGAGGAGAAGGCTCAGGTAAAAATGTTGATGGAACTTGTAGTCCAACTCATTCGGGACAGAGTGACTGGCATGGACCTTCTGGAGGTTTTCCTTCGACGGCGAATTCAACCGCTCCAATACCGAGGCCACCCGATGTGGTTGTACTGTGGCACCAAAGATACCACTCGGGTCCATCCAGAGGCGTTCAGTGACACCACACTGGAGAGGTGGATGGCCGCCATCATCGGGAATAAGGATAACCCTCGAGGGGCTAGGAGGATTCCGCCACTCGACCATACCTACACACCGGACACGGTATGACCACTTATCCCTGGTTGCGATCTTGCTTTATTCATTCTGTTTCACTGCGAATTGGTCGATTGACCTTTGTCTTGTTTTGTTGTCTGTCAGGCCACCACTGAATTGTACTCGATGCCCAATGGAGCGCAAGCGTCAAATGAGGAGGAGGAAGGAAGTGGAGGCGAAAGCCCGGAGGAGTGGGATTCAGATGCTGATGACAACAGTGAAGACGATGACTCTGTTGAGGAGGAAGAGGAGGAGGAGGAGGAGGAAGTTGCACCTCCTCGTTCGGAAAGACGCTTAAAGCTTGTCCATGATCCTGCAGCCGAGCGTGGTAAGGGGGTTGCGCCTGTCACGCAGTCGACCAAGCGTCCTCGGGCGACTTCTCCGGTGCCGACTGAGAAAGCTTCGAAGCAATCTTGAGTGGCGCCGTCGAAGCCGGCAAAGGTCTTGCCGAAGATGAAGATGGTGATCCCTACTATCTCAGGGTAATGGTGTAACTTGAGTTTTCCTGTTTCACATGAATTTACTCTTGGCCGACTCATGAGTTGATCGACTGACTTCTGGAGCTGCAGCGCTGCTACTTCTGATACCTCGGCCAGGGCTGAAGATCACGAGATGGAAGATGCTGCCACTTCAAAACCTGGTATGACCTTTGTAGTTCCGTCTTCAGCCGGTTGGCTCTTTGTCTCTAATTTTGATTCTTCTCTGTAGCTCCATCTAACATCGTTATTGACCTTCCTGACGACAATGACGAGGAACCACTGAGGCAGAGGAGGAACAGGAAAGCGTGTGCTGGCAAGGCGACTCAGGACGTGTCAGCACCCGAGACGTTGGTCGTGGAGGGGGACAACGTCACTCGGCCTACCGTATCCTTTGAAGTGCCACTGACGAGTGCTCGTCCTTCATCGTCGAGTGCTACTCAGCCTTCACTTTTCTCGACCCACCACGTCCCAGAGGACCAAGCCAGTGCTGCTAAAGAAGCAATACGCGAGGTAGGGGTCATGATGGAGCAAGTGAAGGCAATCTGAGAAGCCAGTCAGGCATCTTATGATGCCAGTTCAGCTCTTCAGAGTAATGTTCAGGTCAGTCGGTCACCGCCTGTTCTATTAGGATATGATATCTGAAGATCCTTCTCTCTGAAAATTTTAGTATCTGTCGTACACCCACTGGGTGTGTTGATTGAAATTCTGGATTAGTGGGGGCACGCTGAGTGCACCCACTGGGTGTAGTCCCCAAGGCTATGGTGGACTGCTGGCAGTCGACCATAGTCTTTATGTCTTAAGCTTTTTCTTTACTCGATCAGGTCGAATGGATTCATAGACCGGTGGGGGCACGCTGAGTGCACCCACTGGGTGTAGTCCCCGAGACTGTGGTCGACTGCTGGCAGTCAAATACAGTCTGAAGATAACCTCTTTTTTTGAGCTATTTGCTGGTCGACTGATTGACTCTAACTGATAGAACTAGTGGGGGCACGCTCAGTGCACCCACTGGGTGTAGTCCCCGAGACTATGGTCGAATGTTTATATTCGGCTGTAGTCTTAGTAATGCTATGGTTTTTCTTTAGTCACTCGGAAGTGAACTGTTTTTGACATCTGTCGACTGGTTCTTCGCAGAAATCTTGCGACCTTGCGGCTCGTTACACTGAGTTGGGGAACAAGCAAATCCAGGTCGAGCTTGATCTGAAATTTTCCAGGAGAACTTGACAAAGGCAAAGGAGGAGGCAAAAGTTATGTTTGGTGAGAATCTCGACGACTGCTTTTGTCTCTTGCTCATTTCCGAGTCTGATCTCACTGTGACTTGCAGACAAACTGAGGGATGCTCTGAAGAAGAAAGATCTTGACTTGGCTGAGATGCAAAAAGCGGCTTTAGAGAAGACCAAGCTCGCGGATGAGAAGCTGGCTTCAATCACCAAGCTTGAAGAGGAAAATACCAGTGTGAAAGCTGCTCTTGATGCGGCCAACAAGGAGGTCAGTCGACTGAAGAGTGACAAGATTTCCTTGAGTGACAAGGCCAGTGAGTTGGTAGGAAAGAAGAATGATCTGGAGGCTTATCTGGGAGGACTCGTCAAGAAGCTATTCCTCATGCTTGAAGGTAATCTTTTGCATCAAATAGACATTTTAACTATGATTTCTCCATCAGACTGCTGTCTTGACTCTGGGGTTGTGTTTGCAGAGTTCTGCCAGAACTTTGAAGAGGAGATTGGTCGATTGGAAATAAACCTGGATCCCATCAACTCTCCTATGAAAGATGAATTCGCCATGAATGTGCTCCGTCTTGAATCTTGCGTTGCTGATGTTGTCGACTATCTTGCAAGGCTGAAGGTCGCAATTTCCAGCATCAACACAACACTCTGGCCAAGAGGGACGCTTCAGAACGACCTCGAGTCTCTGATGACTCGACTGAACGAGGTTCCAAGTCGAGTGCAAGAATGGAAGAAGTCTTCTGCCAGGTGCGGCACGGATGTTGCTCTGTCCCTGGCCCGTGTTCACTGCAAGGAGGCGCGAGAGGACAAGCTGGCAGCCCTTAGGGTGGCTAATACCAAGAAGTATGATTTCCGATCTTTCATGGGGACCTTCATCGCTGCTGCCACTCGGATTGCAGATGGAATGGACCTGGATGAATTTTTTGCGCCTTCCAGCCCTCCACGGGAGGGGTAAAAAACTTCTGTGCTTGATACTTTAAATTTGCCTCGGTATGCCGAGTGATTTTTGTAACCGATAAACCTTAATGGGCTTAGCGCCAGAGCACTTTCGGTTCCGTAAGACATTATCTGAGCTTGAATTCGATGTTGAATATGTTGGCATCTGTTATGAAGTGTCTTTTGCAGGCTGGGATGAAGCACTTATTGCAATCGACTTGTTCTTCAACATACTTAGGCGAGCACTAGGTTGCAGCTAAGCCTCCGAGTGGGAGGTCCGCTCTCCACTCTGTAGGATTTTCTGTAACTTAGGCTAGCACTGAGCTGCAGCTAAGCCCCCGAGTGGGAGGTTTGCTTTCCACTCGGTAGGATTTTAACAAACTTAGGCGAGCGCTGGGCTACAGCTAAGCCCCCGAGTGGGAGGTCTGCTCTCCACTCGGTAGGATTTTCAAAAACTTAGGCGAGCGCTGGGCTGCAGCTAAGCCCCCGAGTGGGAGGTCTGCTCTCCACTCGGTAGGATTTTCTGTAACTTAGCGAGCACTGAGCTGTAGCTAATCCCCCGAGTGGGAGGTCTGCTCTCCACTCGGTAGGATTTTCAACAACTTAGGCGAGCGCTGGGCTACAGCTAAGCCCCCGAGTGGGAGGTCTGCTCTCCACTCGGTAGGATTTTGTAACTTAACGAGCACTGAGCTGTAGCTAAGCCCCTAAGTGGGAGGTCTGCTCTCCACTCGGTAGGATTTTTGCGGCGTGCCTCTAAAGAAGAGGGCATCAATCGACCTATACCTCGTCTTCCTTGCGGAGCACACATTATACTTGTGGCGTAGCTCGGAAGGAGAAGTAGCAGTCGACCTGCGCCTCGTCCTCCTTGCAGAGAGCACGTTGTACTTGTGGCGTAGCTTGGAAGAGGAGGGTAGCAGTCGACCTGCACCTCGTCTACCTTGCACAGTGCACGTTATACTTGTACTTAGGCGAGCGCTATGCTGCAGCTAAGCCCCCGAGTTGGAGGCTGGCTCACCACTCGTTAGGATTTAATTGAAACTTAGGCGAGTACTTGGACTGCAGCTAAGCCTTCGAGTGGGAGGCTGGCTCACCACTCGGCAGCATTTTAAAGTACTTAGGCGAAACGTATTCGTACCTAAACCCCCGAGTGGGAGGCTGGCTCGCCACTCGGCAAGGATTTTTTTACAAACTTAGGCAAAACGGATTTGCAGCTAAGCCACCCACTGGGGGGAAATTTTATTGAACAAACAAAAGTGACAACAATCACTAGGAAAATAATAACACTATTGTTTCTTTGAAAAATGAACTACAGAAGTGCTTTTATTACATTTCCGAGCGGCTACTTAAGTGTAAAAGGGGCGGAGCAGCTCCGCGTTCCAAGCTCGGGGCTCGTCGATCTTGTGCTCGACGTTGTAAAGACTGTATGCTCTGTTGTGGAGAACCTTGGTGACGATGAAGGGACCTTCCCAAAAAGGAGCGAGCTTGTGTGGTTTCTGCTGATCCACTCGGAGAACCAAATCTCCTTCCTGGAAGGCTCGACTCTTCACGTTTTCGGCGTGGAAGCGACGCAAGTCTTGCTGGTAAATGGTCGATCGGATCAGAGCCATCTCCCTTTCTTCCTCTAGAAGGTCGACTGCATCCTGCCGTGCTTGTTCTGCTTCAGCTTCGGTGTAGAGCTCGACTCGAGGAGCGTTGTGCAGCAGGTCAATCGGCAAGACCGCTTCAGCTCCATAGACCAAGAAGAACGGAGTTCTCCCAGTCGACCGGTTAGGCGTGGTCCTTAACCCCCAAAGCACCGAGGGAAGTTCGTCGTGATGGCCATAAAGACTACTTAATTACAGACCGTTTGGATGCAGAGTGCCTCTTGATCTCCTGGTGGTTGAGTGAGTCTTCATGGTCGAGTGTCTTCGAGTCCGTCGAGTGGAATCCCTCTTGGTCAACTGGAAGGCAGCTTCTTCTTAAGATGTCCTTAGGGAGGGTACTTTGGACAGGTCCATGACCCTACCCTAGGTACTTGACTTCATCAGCCGCCGCTGACATCCCGACGAACCTCAGGTACAAGTTCTTCAAAAGCGGCCTTGCTCTACTACCCCAGCTCCCAACGTGTCTGCATGTGCATCTTTTTCTACTTCCATCATCTCTTCCAAATCCACCTAAATTTTTAGTATTATTACAGGTAAAGCTACTTCATGCATTCAAATATAGGACTTGGTTCAAACAACAAAGAAATGGGGGAAAATCGTAGCATGAATCTAGGATTTGATTCAAAGAGGAAATAACAGGGGGAAAGTAGTAGAGACCGGGTACCCAACTGGTCTCTTGGTTGAAAAGGGAAATAATGGGAAAACTCAGTACAAACTGGATAAGGAATAGATCTATTATTGGTTGAAAAAAGGATAGAAAGTGGCGGCTGGTGGACAAGTCAACAGAGTATGTCCAGGATTAGATTTGCTGCCCTCACATAGTAAAAGGTCTCTAGGATTAGATTTGCTGCCCTCACATAGGAAAAGTTCTCCAAGATTAGATTTGCTGCCCTCACAGAGCATGAACTAACTCGACATCACCACTTTATGCCTCCTTGTAGGTACATTGTGCTGATGCGTCCACTGTCGCATGTCCTTATACCAACCTTTTGCTGTTGTTAATGTAAGGGCGCATGTAAAATGAAGCGATCACACTGTTGCCTTAAGGACATGTCTAACCAGTGTTATTGTTAATCTAATGCCTCCAGTGATATGATGCAATTAAACTGTGTTAATAAATGGTACTCCTGCTATCTTCCCTAGTATGATTAGTAAGTTGCTTCTTTACGCTGCTAAGTGACCCGGTGTCCCCATGGTCCCATGCCCTTAAACCAACTCTTTAGATGTTGTTGATTTACTGTATCTGGTAAACAAGCAATGCCACCCTTAAAGTAATCCCATATTTGATAAATGTCAGAGTTGATCGTAATGCTTCTGGTAACATGAAGCATTGCTGACGTTTTAAAATTTCTACTATCCTTGCGTGATTGCCATGAATATAATTAATATGCTTCTTTTCATTTCGTGTATGTTTCGTATATTCTTATTAACCAGCAAGTGTTTACTTTCTATCTTTTTGTGCAGATAGGGATATCCATTTCACCTGTTGCTATTGTGACCTTTGGGTGAACTACAGAAAACACTTTCTTTTGGAATGAGTGTCTTGTGCGGTTCAACTAAAATGTCACTTGGGCAACATCTCTCAATTTGGTGGAACTGCACAAAATGGTGATTGGACTTTCCAAAATCTCCATCAAATTTTGTTGGTAATCTCGTGCAACATTTTATTAGCTTTCGCAAGATGAGCCGTCACTGTCACCACAATGGCACTTTATTTTAGTGGAACTGCACAAAAGGATTAGCAAATTATAGTTGCACCTTACATGAGCAAGACAACGAACCTCAATGTTGTTGAATTTTAGTGCAACTACTAAAGAAGAACCTGCCAGCTTGCGAGAGCAAGTACTTCTTGCTAGCTGAATGATGCAATCTTTGCTTCATTTCATGTGAAATGCAGAAAAAGGCCCATGAATTGAATCATGGATCTGCAGGTTGACCTCATCCGAGTGGAGTTGCAGGATCACCACATCGAGTCGTAGCGGTATAGGGCCCCTCACACTGGTTGCTTCAACTAGTGCCACTATTATAGTAATCATGCTCTTTTTTATCTATGCAAACAGGAATACTCTACTACAAATATTGTGATGGTCAAGAGCATTCGCCAATTTCTTTGGTTGTATGACACGGCTAACCAAGATGGATTTAATCCCGATATTCACTTTATCAAAAGGTTCTAATGGGTTGGTTTTGAATCTTGGAAGCTGGGAATCAATGAGATGTGTAGGCAGATTTGTTGTACTTATTATTTGAATCTTATTTGTTGGTTCTGAATCTTGGAAGCTGGGAATCAATGAGATGTGTAGGCATCTTTGTTGCACTTATTACTTGAATCTTATTTGTTGGTTCTGAATCTTGCAACCTGGGAAACACGGCATGATGATGCAGAGGATAGCAACCATACCAAACTGTTCAAACTTGGTAGTATTTTCTATGTGAAAGTGCGGCAAATGTGCTGATCATGTGCATCCTTAGAATAATATTTATAATTGTTGTGCAAGTTGATCATGTGGCACTGATAGAACGAGCCAATGCATTGCTTGTTTTAAGAATACATTTTAATTAAAGCTATTTAAATTTAAGTAAAGTGACCACTAACACTTGTTATTACAGTACCAATACAGACCCACTCGTGAACCGACGTGTGTGTGGCCGGAATAGGTTTCTTAATGGAGGCGTTTGAACGCGCCGAGAGTGCATATTCTTCCGGGCGTGCAGCGGGCGAAGGAGGGGTAGTAACTGTTGTCGCCTATACGCTCTCAGTTTACTGTTGAGTCTAGTTCCCCAAGAGCTGAAAAATGAACTTCTGTTGCCGCCTACTCACTCGTTCACTTGAAGAGACTCCAATGGCCATGGACCTGGTGAGCCTGCTGGATATGGACTTCGGCAATGAGTTCACCTTTGAGTTCCCCGTTCAATCCCATGGCAGCACCGAGTTGAATGTGATGTACACCGACGATCCGGACTCGGTGAAGCTTTGCCTCGCCGAGTTCAAGCAGTACCTACAGGACGAGAAAGCACAAGGTTGCAGGACTAGACCTTGTGCCCATCCATTCGTCTCCTAACAGGGACCAGCGGATCGCGATCGCCTAGGTATGCGTGCGTGACGAGGTTCTCGTCTACCACTACTGTAGGGCCATCAAAGTTTCTGGAGCATTTGCCCGTTCATCGGCAGCGCCAACTGCACCTTCGCTATGGTGGAGAGAAGGCAGAACGCGACGATTCAGCCATCTGGTGCAGCAAGCTTGTCAACATCCAGAAGCAATACAAGATCATCATCAACGGGCAGGAGAAGGACTCCGTGGTTGACCTCGCCGAGACCATCATCAACCCCTAATACGCCAACATGAAAGAAGACAACGATACCAAGGAGCTCCACCGGCCACCCTGCATCCGAACAAGTCAACCCTCGTACTCCCCTCCACCTGTATCTTCCCCCGCTCTGGTTCATTCGGTCCACGGTCTCAACATCGTCCTCCACCTTGGTGCTCTTGCCGCGGCGCCGCCGTTTGTCGTTCCCAACATGGTCAGCAAAACAAGGGGAATCGGGATACAACTGTTCATCGAGAGGCTGACAGTCCCGGGCCCACCAGGTCCATGGCCTAGGTTTTGTTGTTTAACATGGGCAGCCCATGACATGTTTCAACTTTTTCTGGATCAATCGGCCTCTGGGCCTCCCAACCTAGCTTCTCTATAACATCAGCAGCCCAAGTTATGTTTGTTTTTTCAAGATGACGCACCACTCGGTTCTTTTTTCTATAAGAATGCAAAACTGAACCTATGTTTTCCCTTCAATAATAGTATATATATATATATCTGAATTTTCTTCCTCTTTCCTTTTCGATGTAAACTGAGTTTTCTCTCAATACTTTTCCCTAGAACCAACTTAACTGTCCCACGTCTAGCCTAAATAATAATAATACCCCACGTCCTATTAACTCATCAAATTAAAATAATATTTTATTTCATAAATTGAAAGTTCTTACAAAATAATAATAATTGTTTATATATAACTTGGCAAGTTAACTCATATTGATTGCGTACAAGCTTGCAAAGATTTTACTGACCAATGCAGTAATAGACGTGCAATCATGTGTTTATGTTTTTATAACATTTCTCCGTCTAGCCCAACATGATATTTTCACCCATCCCAGCAAGTCGCGGATTTCGAGAAAAATGCAAATGGGCTTTAAATTCTACCATATATACAAACGGGCTTCATAGATGCTACATCATTGTTTCACCGAGCCCACCAAATGGACTAAAAAACAAATGGACTGGCTGACATGTGGGCTAGTAGATCGAAGCTTAAGCAAGGCGTTGGATTTACATCCGGCGGCCGACATTCTTCTTCAATCTTGTCTTCTTCCCCTAGCACTGCCGGGACCGCCTTCTCCAGCCTCCGGCATCCCGCGGCATTGTTTTGCGTGTCTTGCAGTGAAACGCTACCCCGCTGATGGCCAGGCCATCCCTCCACTCTGCACCTCCTGTTATTCTCTGCCGAGTGTAGGCCCGCCCCGCACCTGAACCAGTCAAGTTTCCCACTCCTCTCCGTCTGCAACTCCACTACCGCATCTTCCCCATCTCCCGGTCTTTCCAGTCTAGGGCCTCGCCGTCGTCCACCGCCTCGCTGCGCTCGACGCGGCGTGGTCAACAAACGAGAGTCATCGAAAGAGGAATGTATGTGAGAGCCTGACGGCTGGGACCCACGAGGTCCATGGTCGCACGCAAGGAAAGTTCCTCCTTATTAAGCTTTTTCATCCCCCTGACATCTGGGACCCACCGGTTGTATCTTCGCATGGAAGGAAGTGCCTCCTTGTCATGTGAAAAAACTATTCCTCCCGATGATAGCTGGGACCCAGCAGATTTGGTGGCTAACTTGTGGGCCTACTAAGCAGACGTGTACGCAGGGCTTTGTCGACTTAATCAACTAATTATTCTAGCAGCTAGACCGTTGGATGTTAATCCAACAGCCGTGATCCTTCTTCAACCTCTGTTCTTGCTCCTGTCTCTCGTGGGTGGAAGAGCTTCCGCGCACCCGAACCAGTCAAGTTTCCCACTCCTCTCCATCTGCAATTCCACTGCCGCATCTTTCCCATCTCTGGGTCATTCCAGTCTGGGGCCTCTCAGTCGTCCATCGGCCTTGGTGCGCTCGGCACGGTGTGGTCAATGTAGTCAACAAACAAGAGTCATCTGAAGCCTCACACCGCAGCCGAACCAGTGAACCCTCGTACTCCTCTCCGCGCGGGCTTCCACTCTCGCATCTTCCCCGGCTCCGCACTGTCCCCTTCCTAGGCCTTGCCGTCGTCCACTGCCCTGGTGCTCTTGGTGTGGCATGGTCAACATGGTCAAGGAACGACTTCCATCCGAAGAGTACTGTACGTTGAGAGGCTGACAACTGGGTCCACGGCGGCCGCAAGGAAGTGGCTCCTTATTACGCGCAAAATTATCATTCCTCCACCTGACAGCAGGGACCCACCGGACGGGCCACCGTATTTCGTGAAAAAAATGTTTCCCCCTGACTGCTGGGACCCACCAGCTACATCTTCGCATGCAAGGAAGTGCGTCCAGGCAAAAGAAAACGATTCGGCCCCCTGACTGCTGGGACCCACCAGCTACATCTTCGCACGCAAGGAAGTGCCTGACAGTGAGGACCCACCTGGTCGAAGCGTACGTAGCGTTGTCATTCTGGTCGTGAACATGTACGTACATACTAGTCGATGTAGATGCGCACGTGTCGTATTAGAGGAACGCACATAACATGTACATGTATGTACAGTGGCCATGGTGCAAGAAAGTAAATACGACCATGTACATACATATGGGCGGGGTCTCGAATGCTTACTCGCGCATACGTACAGCCAGGGCTCATGTACATGGATGGGTCGGAATGGAGAAACTGCGTCGTCGTCGTGCTCACGGGGAGCCAACCGGCTGGTTCCGAATGGAATGCGTCGTCGTGTTCATCGGGAGGGATTGGACGGAACAACCGATGGAAACGAGGCATGGTGTACCGCAGAACGGAGAAAACGGCCTTGTGTTCGACCGGCCACGGTCGAAACGGGATCCTGTTCATCGGGAGGAGTCTGGCATACCGCAAAATGGAGGAAACAGACTTGTGTTGGAGCGCTACGGTCGAAACAGGGGTCCTGTTGATCGGGAGGGGTGTGGCATACCGCAAAACGGAGGAAACGGACTTCTGTTGGAGTACTACGGTCGAAACGGGGGTCCTGTTCATCGGGAGGGGTGTGGCGTACCACAAAACGGGACTCCACGGGATATTGTTCATCTCCACCGTCGACCTACTCCAGCCACCATAGGCTACTGTTCATCCACCGTTGACCTCCTCCAGCCTTCACCTGCGACTGTTCATCCACGGGCTCCTGTTCATCCAGCCTCCACCGCGCGCTACTCCATTGACTATTGTTCAACCAGCCCTCTCCACGGGCTCCTATTCAACCACCCCTCCACGGGCTAGTGTTCATCCATCCATCCACCGGCTACTATTCAACCAGCCCTCCACAGGGTCGTCCTGTTCATCTAGCCCTCCACGGGGTGCTGTTCATCCAGCCCCAACCGGCTCGATCGATCGGGGTCCTGTTCATCCAGAGGCAACACCACCGGGTCCTGTTCATCCACACCCACCGGTAACGGTTCATCCAACCCCCCAGCAATGCTCACTATTCAGCTAGAGGCAGCATCGATTGGCTTCAGTTAGCAATAGTAGCAAAGGAATCGCTGGATTGGGTTCAGCTAACAGCCATCGATCGATCACTCGGGTTCTGTAACGCGCAGCCTGCAATGCAATCGCTCGGGTTCAGTAGGCGATTGCCTCGCTCGGGTTCAGTTAGAGCCCAACGCCTCGCACCCACGCGCGTGCGTGTATGAGAAAAATGCGCAAACCTTTGTGCATCGCTCGGCCCCGACCACGCACCGTAACCGGGAACACCCCGATATTTTCCTCGCCCTTGCTTCTACCACGGGTTTTCCATCATGGACGGCCCAAAGAAGGTCATGCAGCTGCGTCTCCTGCCTGCCCAGGAAAAAATCCCATTTTCTGTCATGATTTTTGTCATAGAAGTAGGAGCCCACCACATCTATGATGATACCGGGTTTTGTCACAATTATCGTCATAGAAGTGTCATAAGTATGACATAAAAAATATTTTTTCGGCCCAGAATGTCACGGAAGTGTCTTTTTTTGTAGTGCTAGTACTAAACCCCATCGTGGATGGTTTTCGGATTACCAAAGTGCTCATGGATGGTGGCAGTGGGCTTAACCTTATCTATGAAGACATACTCGACAAAATGCAGATGGACAGATCATTCATTGAGCAAAGCAATACCACCATTCGAGGCATTATCCCCAGTCGAGAAGCACAATGCTCTGGTCGAATTAAACTGGATGTGGTATTCGGCACACCCAAAAACTACAGATCTGAAGAGCTGCTCTTTCATGTGTTCCCCTTCAATAGTGGGTACCACGCCATCCTTGGACGGGATGCCTTCTCACGCTTCCAAGCCATATCCCATTATGGTTATATGAAGCTTAAAATGCCCGGACCCAATGGAATCATCACAATTTCGACCGACAGACAAAGCCCTTCATGCCGAAAACAAAATCGCATCCCTGGACCTCGAGGCATTATCTGAAGCCCTAGCGGCGGAAGAATTAACCACCCTACGGTCCATGAAGGATAGGGACGATGTAATTCTTGATAAGAGATCTAAATCCACCTCTTTCAAGCCAGCTGAGGAAATAGTTAAATTTCATGTGCACCCGACGGACCCTAACAAGACATCATCTATTGGAGCACAGCTGAATACGAAAGTGGATGCCACTCTACGCGCATTCTTGCAAGAGAATTGGCATATTTTCTCCTGGCACCCTTTAGACATGCCCGGCCTCCCACGCAGGCTGGGTGAACACAGTTGTCGGTGTCAAAACCGGCAGATCTCGGGTAGGGGGCCCGTTACTGTGTGTCTAAGTATCGAAGGTAACAAGAGGCATGGGACACGATGTTTACCTAGGTTTGGGCCCTCTTAATGGAGGTAATACCCTACTTCCTGCTTGATTGACTTTGATAAGTATAGAGGTTACAAGAGTTGATCTACCTCGAGATCGTAATAGCTAAACCCTAGATGTCTAGCCTGTATGATTGTGATTGCCCATACGGACTAAACCCTCTGGCTTGAATAGGCACCGGAGGGGCTAGGGTTGTACAAAGTCATTTTATAGAAGAAGGAAACTACACATCCGGATACCAAGCTTGCCATCCACGCAAAGGAGAGTCTCATCCGGACACGGGAGAAGGCCTTCTATGTTGTATCTTCACGGCCCATCAGTCCGTCCCATGTCACATAGGTCAGCTTCCCATGGACCCCATAATCCAGGACACCATCAGTAGCCCCCAAACTTGCCTTCAATGACGATGTTGTATTCGACTTCATGTCTTCGGCTTTGCAAGGCGGGTTCTCCATTGTCCTTCGTATAGTTTGGCTTTTACATTAAATATCACACCCTTCAGCTTTTGTGCTGCCGTCACCTCGGCCTCCACGTGTCGAACGAATACGAAGTATCTAAGCATTTTTATAGGTAACCACTTGACAATGTAGGAAAGCCGTGTATTTAAAGAGACTGAATCTCACATACCATTCTTCACCAGGCAAAAATCCTTAGAGCTTGCCATAGGAAACCATCCAAACATGGCTGGCGCTCCTAGTTCTTCCTCGCACCCCCACGACCCTCAAAAAGGTGATTGGGAGAGCTGGTCGCTATCCCACACCCAGTTGACCAAGGTTCAGACGCAGGGATATCTCCCTCCCCCAGATCTAGTCCCCGTTCGGGCAGGATTAACTACTATCAACGGCAAAGCCCTCGGGGAGAACTTCCCTAATCTTACTAAAGGGGAGCGGGTGTGCTTTGTTTCCTTCCTATTGAGAGGCATAGGATTTCCAAATCAACCTTTCCTTAGAGGTCTCCTAGAGTACTACAGCCTCCAACTTCACAATCTCACGCTGGGCTCCGTCCTACACATCGTGGGCTTCGTTGCTCTTTGCGATCTGTTCCTAGGCTGCGAGGCCCATTTTGATTTATGGTGGAATTTTTCTGCCCTCGTCCCCTGCTCCCAAAGGGATCCATATTCGAGGTGGGCGGCGCCGAAGTGTGGTGCACAGCCGGAACAGGATACCTATCCGGCACTCCGAAGAATGGGCCTCGGAGTGGTTCTACATTGAAGACGTTGTTCTCCCAGTCTTCTCGAATTTTCCACTGCGCCTTTAAAGAAGCGCGCCAGTTGGCATCCCCGAAGCTTTGAGGAAGAAGATAGTGCGGAGATTAAGAGGCTAGTGAGTAAGACCATAATACTCTATCACGCCCAATATGCGATAGTATCCTAAAGAGACTCGAAGGTCCCACCAAGGATAGAACCGCATATTGATACGCTTTTGCAAGGTGGATATCATTACATCGACATTACATAATAGATGGGGATACATACAAAAGGCATACAATGCCACAAGAGTACATCAAAACAACATACATAAGGGCAACATCCGACTACGGATGAAACACAAACAGAAACTCAACGACATCCACCCTGCTAGCCCAGGCTGCCGACCTGGAACCTATCCCCTGATCGAAGAAGAAGTAGAAGAAGAACTCCAAAACAAGCAACATTGCTCTCGCATCGTGATCATCGCGTAACTTGTACCTGCAACTGTTGTTGTAGTAATCTATGAGCCACGAGGACTCAGCAATCCCATTACCATGGGTATCAAGACTAGCAAAGCTTAATGGGAAAGGAAGGGGTAAAGTGGTGAGGTTGCAGCAGCGACTAAGCATATATGGTGGCTAACATACGCAAATGAGAGCGAGAAGAGAGCAAACGGAACGGTCGTGAAGCTAGGAATGATCAAGAGGTGATCCTGAACTCCTACTTACGTCAAACATAACTCAAAACCGTGTTCACTTCCCGGACTCCGCCGAAAAGAGACCATCACGGCTACACATGCAGTTGATGCATTTTAATTCGAATCTGGTGTCAAGTTATCTACAATGGGATATTAACTAATTCCCATCTGCCACATAACCGTGGGCACGGCTCTCGAAAGTTTATACCCTGTAGGGGTGTCCCAACTTAGCCCATCACAAGCTCTCACGGTCAACGAAGGATATTCCTTCTCCCAGGAAGACCCGATCAGTCTCAGAATCCCGGTTTACAAGACATTTCGACAATGGTAAAACAAGACCAGCAAAGCCGCCCGATGTGCCGACAAATCCCGATAGGAGTCGCACTTATCTCGTTATCAGGGCACACCGGATGAGCCAGGCGTCGGGTTGGCATAGAACCTGGTTGCCCAGGGGGCGCATGACATCACTCGGTTTGGACCAGCACTTAGAGAAGCACTGGCCCGGGGGGGGGGGCTAAAATAAACATGACCCTCAGGTTGGCCGACCCAAGGGAAAGGTATAGGTGGTGGTGAGGCAAATGGTACAACCAAGGTTAGGCCTTGCTAGAGGAATTTTATTCAAAGCGAACTGTCAAGGGGGTCCCATAAATCACCCAACCATGTAAGGAACGCAAAATCAAGGAACATAACACCGGTATGACGGAAACTAGGGCGGCAAGAGGGGAGCAAAACACCAGGCATAAGGCCGAGCCTTCCACCCTTTACCAAGTATATAGATGCATTAATTAAATAAGAGATATTGTGATATCCCAACCATAATCCTGTCCACCATGGAGCAATCTTCAACTTCACCTGCAACTAACAACACTATAAGAGGGGCTGAGCAAAAGCGGTAACATAGCCAAGCAACGTTTTGCTAGGAAGGGTGAAAAGGTTAGAGGCTGACATGGCAATTTGGGAGGCTTGAAAACAAGTGATAGGAAGCGCAGCATAGTGATAGAACGAAGCAACTAGCATAACAATGATAGTCATGAGATCCAAGGTGGCGGTCATCTTGCCTGAAATCCCGCTAGGAAGAAGAACGAGTCCATGAAGAAGATGAAGCCACGAAAACGAACCAAGCGTAGACGAACGAATCCTCACGATCGCAACGAAACATGAACTAACAAGAAGGAGCATAACCGAAAAGAAACAAACAACAAGGTAAACACACCACACATGGACATGACATGATGCTCAACCAAGTATGATGCATGACAAGACTACATGAAGCTACTCATGGCAAGAGATGATGCATACAAGAACAACACCTCAATCCAAGGTTAAATGAGGTCGGAAATAACATATAACAAATTCGGCAAGTCCTCATATGCAAATTTCGAAATTGGTCCATATCTGAATAAACCTTATGTTAAAGTTGTGAAACAGAAAGTTAAGATGCACCAAGATGGTCTACACGAGATTCTAGTCAGGTTACATATAAAGTTCATTTAATTCGGGGCTACGGCCTAGAAGATATGAGCAAAACAAGTTAAACATGGCATTGATGCAAAATGCATTCAAACATCAAGCAAACACACTCAAAACATGTATGCAACAAGGTAATATGAAACTACATGCAATTCTAAGCAAGTTTCATATAGAGCACACTCAAAACGGAGCAACGATTCAACACATACACTCTATACAAGTTTAAAGGACAAGCTGTCCAAAACAACAACTAGGCATCTTGCAAGTATCAAACCAATTTGCTACAGCATCTCCACATGAAAACAAAAGACATGGACAGGATGTACAAGTAAAGCATTACAAAACATGAACACTGAGCTATCTCCAGAGAATACTATAACTTGCTCAAAAGGACATGACAAGATTGCAAATAATAACAGTTTACAAACTTGGCAGAAATAATATCAGGTTGTAATGTTTAGAGCTATCTAACAACATTCTAGAGGAAATTAACATGGCAAGAAAACAAATGGCATGTTAATACTAAAGACAAAGACCAAAACTCCCTTACTGAACTAATTCCAAAGATCAGCAAAAAAGATGGTAGCATCCATGCAAACATGGCAAGTGATATGACAGATTCAGACATGGCAGGAACAACGCTAAGTAGGCATATTGGTGAGCTTGTACAACTCACCACAGAGCAATAAATGGCATGACAAGGTGACCAAAATTAATATGACATACTTATGAAGCTAAGAATGGCAAGAGAAAGTTTATAGCGTGCATGGACCACTAGCAAAGCTCCAGGCAAAACTGAACTTAATGTTAACAGGCTGACAACAACATTATTTAGCAACTTGAGAGCAAGATTACAACAAGCTACAGCAGGCTATAAATACAACCAGGGGCCTGGATGGATACACCATGACATGTATAACAAAACATCCTTAGTGAACATCTCCAGATTGTGCATGGAATGACTTGTAGCAGCAGGTTTACATAGCATCATGATATAACAGATTCAACCTAGCAAAACAGCAACAGCAAGTACCCTACTTCACGAGCTTGATGCACTCACTACATGACTCACCAAAATACATGGATTGCACCATGGCAAGATGGCATGATGTAACTCAAAACTCATGTAGACATCAAGCTCATAGGATGCACACACAAAATGCAATGAAAAAGATAAAACAGCAAGTTCTGTTAACAGACAGCAGTAAACATCATATAACACTCTTGCAACGATGCTTTGGGCATCAAGGTGGACTCAAACAAACATGGCACAATGGAATGAAATGTAGAGCATCACATGGTGAACATTTTTTATATTGCATGCAGAAAACGGAGTTGTATGCAGAAAGTTATGGCATGGCAAAGGGGGCACGCGAATGCAAAATATTTTAAGGACGGGCGTTTTTTACCTTCGCGAAAGTCCACGCGGGACGGGACGGAGGGATCTAGGGCGCGAGGAGGCGTGTTTGGTTGCCGGCTTGCTGGATCTCATCCAGATCCAGTGGATCCGGCCAGGTAACGTGCTTCGGTCACGGCAGCGACCTCCGGCGAGGCGGCGGCCGGCGAGGAAGGCACGGGACAGCGGGGAGGCGCAGCGTGGAGCTCCTTCGGCAAGCTCCGGCGTCCGGCGGCGAGGCGCAGCGGGGCGGCACAACGGCAAGGGAGGCCGGCGACGGGGACTGGGGGCGCGAGACCCGGGCGCGGGTGACGGGGTCCTGTCGCCTGTGGACTCTGGCACGAGGGCGGATGGTGGTGAGGTGGGACCGAGGCGGCAGTCATCGGCGCGGAGGTGGCGGTGCACGGTCGAGGGCAGAGGCGAGGCGGGCAAGGGAGCCGGGCGCGCGGGCTCGCTCGGGGCCCAGGTCGGCCTGGGGTGGACCGTGCTCGGGCTGGAGCAGGCCAACAGCGGAGGGAGAGGCCAGGGGGCCGCGTGTGCGCTGCGGGAGGCCAGGAGCGGCGGCGGGTGGCGGCGCGGCCAGTGGCTGCGCGCCAAGTGGCGGTGGACAAGGTGGACAGCGCGGAAAATGGAGGAGAGGCGGCGGCGCTGATGATTGGGGTGCAGATTTCAAGGAGGGAGGTGGGCGGCTGCCAAAAATGGAAGGAGGGGTCTAAATATAGCAAGGGGGCTAGGGTTAGGGGGGTTATCATCCGTTTTCGGGCATCGGATCTCGATCCGATGGTCTGGAGCGGAGGGGTTTTTAGGTGGGCTGCAGGTGGGCTATGCAGAAGGCCATTGGCTAAGAAGAGAGGGAAGATGGCAGCCCGACAAGGCTTTTCGGAGACCGAGAACGTCCGGCGTTTGACCGGCTACGATGTCGCTATAAGTTTAATGGTAGGGCTATCAAACAAGCTCCGAATGCGACGAAACTTGACAGGCGCACTGTCTGCACTATAATAAGACCGCATGCCAAGTATCACCCCATTCCGAGAACATTTTTCGGCCACTTATAAAATAATATTTCGGAGGTGCCGCGGGCACGTGCGAGTGTGGTTGGGCTCAGAACGGACAACGGAGAGAACCGACGAAACCCGAACGGACGCAATTTTTGAAAAACATGCAGATGAAATGCAGATGATGACATGGCAAAATGCAACACGCAAGCAAATGACATGGCAACAACGGTGAATAACTGGAAGACACCCGGCGCATCGAATCCGGGGCGTTACATACTCGCCCACTCCGGACTGTCTATAGTCGAGGTTATGGCGATTTTAATAACACGATGCGTTCAACCACTCCAATCCAGAGGGCTTCCCATGTGGCATTACAACAGGGAGGATGACACATCACGCTGTGGTCGCAAGGGTCCGGCCAATTTTGCCGCTTTGGCCGCCATGTTGGCTGAGCTTTACAAAGGGGAGAAGGAGGAATTCACTTGCCTTAAGTGCCGAGAAGGTTTCTCCATGTATAATCGCATTGACTGGGTGAGTTTTTGATCATAGGCCTCACTCAATCTTTTTCCTTTAACAGGAATGGAGAAAGGTCGTCGCTGGGATCCGGCTACCTTTAACAGGAATGGAGAAAGGTTGTATAATCCGGCTACCTTTAACAGGAATGTATAATCCCGCTACCTTTATCAGGAATGGAGAAAGGTCGTCGCTGGGATCTACAGCGCCGGTCCGCAGCCGGAGGATTATAATCGAGACCTAGATCCTGGATTTGAAGTGGATCTGCATATATTTATAGAATTTAAGGAGGGGGTCTTTTATCAGACGAGCTACGACGGCATGGAGGTGGCCATTATAGCCGATTACCCCAACCTTCTCCCCTCCTCCCATGTAAGTACCAAGGAGACATCCCCTCAAAAAGAGTTTTCCCCTTGTGACTCACTCACTGCAGTACATCGTGCTCCCAAGGGGCAACGCTCATCCCATCGTACTACAGCAAAGGCGTCCTCTAAGAAGACGACGCTTGCACAGAGCGAGCCTTCAAAAAGAAAGGCAAACAATGATACTTCCGGGCCCTCTCCCTCATCAAAGAGGTATAATTTTTTAACACACACTCAGTGGATAGATCAGACAGTGACATTTCCTGTTGTGCCATATCATAGGAGGAGTGTACACCGGACTATATCCGAGACCTGGCCGGCCATGCACAGGCTAATCCAGCCCTAGACCCTACCACAAGGACTGGGTTTGATGCGACAGCAATGCCAGATCGTCATCCCCCAGAGGATTCGGATAACGTATCCGTCACCAACTCTGAAGTGGAGAGTGGGATGAATCACCGGCGGTGGTTGCACGACCCAAATTTTACCGAAGAGGCATTCAATGCTCTCAGCTTAGTGGATGCTTACATCCGAGCTGCTCGGGATGGACTTGCTGGAGCCACTCACCATCTTTCAAAGGATATGCGGGTAAGAACTTTTTGTGCATATTCAATAATCATATGCAAGTAGCCCCCGAGTCTTGAAGCAGTTGGCCCAACTGATTTAAGGGTCGTTACATCATCAGGTACTCACGGAGAAAAATAACATGTTATTGAAGGAGCTAGAAGAATGCCGAACTAAGCTAACTGTTGCCACCACGGAACTGGAAAATTTAAAGAAATCCAAGAAGGCACCTGATGGTAAGCTTAACAGTAACCCGGAAATAAGATTTCGTGGCTACAATGATGTTGCTTAAATATGCATTGTTTTGTTGGTAGGGTCGACAGATCAACTAGTGGAGAGGCTAAGGGTTTCTCAAGCAGACAAATAACATGCCTAAGGGCAAGAAGCCGCTGGTCAACGTGTATTAACATGGACCATTAATGAGAAGAACAAATTACATGATGCAAATATCAAGCAAGCCGAAGAACTGAAGGACATAAGAGCCCAACTATCGGATGCCTTGAAAGAGAACAGAAAGGTGAAAGGTGGCATATTCAGTATGCTATGTAACCAGACTTTCACACGATCCTCTGATGAAAAGTTTTACAAGTTTGTTTCTGTAGGTGTGCTGATTGGATGTCCCGAGGGATAAGTGTCTGGATTTCAAGGCGACCTACTACAAGAGTTGTCCCAAGTGCACGAGCAAGTTCGCAAAGCAATGAGAAACATGACTAAGGCTTTATGTCCATACGATCCTCCTCCAGGAAGTATGGAGGAGCTCGTGAATTTATTCATGGGAGCTCGTCGCCATTTTGAGCCATGGAAGATATCAGCATGTTGGGAAGGTGCACGAGAGGCCTGGTCCATGGTGAAAATGCGGTACACCAGACTTGATACAAATCATATGGACTGGGTCGGACCTCGGGGACCAGATGGACAAGAAATTCTTGTTAGCTTAGTGTACAACAAAGTAAAGATAGCCACTAAGTTTGCTCAACATGATTGTAAACTAGACAACCTGTTAGATGGTCTAGAGGAGGAAGAAGTTTTTGAGTCCAAGTAGCAATGTACTCCAGCCTAATTGTAAAATGATTGTCATGGCAAACTTTCTGCTTCGACCTCCGAAACCCAAGGTTTGGAGTGTTCGAGAATACTATACCGTTCGTAAACACCAAAGTATGTTTGGAAACCAGGCAGTCCGGTCATAGTTGCTTGAACAGACAAGTTGTATTCGGAGAGTGATGTTATATTACATTATTACATTTAATCATAAGAAACATCTTCTAGAGAGAATAGTTCCATTAAGGGTTCCTCTCCTTAGGCCGACATGCGTTTTTTTGCATGCTGAAGCTGTGATGCTAAAAATCACAGTAGACGTTATAATTTGGGGGCTTATATTGCAGCGAGGGAAGTTTTTATTTTTTCCGCCGACCAATTATTCCCTTAAGAACACTAGCTTTCGGCCTCACCCATCTGAAGTACACGTCCGGATAACCCGGCTGTAACAATCGTAGAGGTGCTCCCTTTATGCCCTAGCCGAACAAGCGGGAACAAAGGGCATAAGCATAGGAGCCAGGCAACCCAGCTTGGCAAAAACTTAAGTCATAATGGCGAAGAAAAGACATAAATGAGTAGACAACACATATATACAGTCAGCTTGATGCTCAAATAATAACAATAATAATAAGCTTATGTGACAAGAAGCCCCTAGGTATTGTGGGGAATGTACATTTAAAGTTGTATGCCTCTCAAGCGTGCGGTTTATCCGAACACGAGCTGGAAGTCGTATAAAAATGAGAAAAAAGGAAAAAGGTGAAAGGAAGAAAAGAAGGAACGAGGACAAAGGTATAAGTGCGGACTTAGGCGTAGAATCTTTGGAGCCGGGCAGCGTTCCATGGGTTGGTTCCAAGTGATTATCCGAGGCGTTGCGAAGGCGATAGGCTCCTCCAGTGAGAACTTCATCTAAAATGAAGGGACCCTCCCATTTGGGCTTGAGCTAGTCCTTTTTCGTCTCTGGTAGGCGCAGAACGAGTTCACCGACATTATAAGTCTTTGCCCGTACTTCCCTGCTTTAACATCGCCGAGCCTGTTGTTGGTAGAATGCGGAACGGGCCTTCGCGACATCGCGCTCCTCCTCCAGGCCGTCAGATCGTCCTGCCGATCGATCTCGGCTTCTCTCTCTTTGTACATGCTCACTCGAGGTGAGTCATGAATAATGTCGCAAGGCAGGACTGCCTCTGTGCCGTACACCATGAAGAAAGGTGTGAATCCGGTCGTGCGATTGGGCGTGGTCTGTAGCCCCCAATGTACGGAATTGAATTCCTCGACCCAGTGCTTGTCTGATTCTTGCAGAGATCACACTATTCTAGGTTTGATGCCGCTCATTATCAGGTCGTTAGCCCGTTCGACCTGACCATTTATCTGAGGTTGATACACGGAGGCATAATCAAGCTTGATGCCCAAATTAGCGCACCAAGTTTTCACCTCATCGGCCATAAACTTAGAGCTGTTGTCAGTAATAATAATATGTGGGACACCATAATGGTGTACGACACCGTATTTGAAGTTTATAACCGGTACGGCTTCGGCCATTTTTACTGGTTGGCTTCTATCCACTTAGTGAATTTGTCAACCATAACCAGTAAATATTTCTTCTTATGGATTCCCCCTTTAAGGGGTACAACCATGTCTAGCCCCCAGACCGCAAAAGGCCAAGTAATGGGGATTGTTCATAGGGCAGTGGGCGGCATATGGCTTTGATTGGCGAAAAGCTGGCATCCAACGCAGCCCCGTATGAGGTCCTGTGTGTCTGCTCGGGCCGTGGGCCAAAATAAACCCATACGTAAGGCCTTACTTACAAGGGCCCGAGCTGTGGCATGATGGACACCAAGACCAGCATGTATTTCAGCCAAGAGTTGTCGTCCCTCTTCCTGAGAGATACATCTTTGAAGGACTCCGATAGTACTTTTCTTGTACAGTTCCCCTTCATGAACTTTGTAGGCCTTCGAGCGTCAAACAATACGATGGGCCTCGGACAGATCTTTAGGGAGCCCATTCCTAGTAAGGTAGGAAAGGAAAGGTTTAGTCCACGGGGAAATTATAGCCATGATTTCGTGGGCTGATGGTGTTATTTCGGTGCCTGAACCCCCGATGATATCGCAACTGTGTTCGGAATCTGGGGGTATGATCGGCTCCGAACCAGTGTTGCCACTCTCGTCCTGCCACACCACAGATGGCTTGAAGAGCCTCTCCACAAAGGTTTTAGGTGGGGCGGGGTCGCGTTTAGTGCCCATGCGAGCAACGATGTACGCGGCTTGATTACTCTCTCGAGCCACGTGATGAAACTCGAGCCCCTCAAACCGAGCTGATATTTTGAATACGGCGTTGCGGTAAGCTGCCATCTTCGAATCTTTTGTGTCGAATTCTCTGTTTATTTGGGACATTGCGAGGTTTGAATCCCTGCACAGCTCGAGGCGTTGTATGCCCATGGAGACGGCCATCCGGAGACTATAATAGGGCCTCGTATTCTGATGCACTGTTGGAGTATGTATACAATATTTGGAGTACATAACGGATTGTGTCTCCTGTGGGGGATGTCAAGATGACACCAGCCCCAAGTCCGGCTAGGATTTTAGAGCCATCGAAGTGCATCACCCAGTTGGGATATGTGTTGTACTCTTTAGGGAGTTCGGGCCCTATCCATTCGGCGACGAAGTCAGCCAACACCTGAGATTTAATAGCTCGGTGTGGCTTGTAAGTTATCTCAAATGGTAAGAGCTCAATGGCCCATTTAGCAATCCGGCCGGTGGCGTCCTGGTTGTTTATAATATCATTGAGTGGTACTTTGGAAGCCATCGTGATCGAGCACTCTTGAAAGTAGTGCCGCAGCTTGCGGGATGCCATAAAGACCGCATATGCTATCTTCTGATAATGCGGGTATCAGGATTTGCATGGTGTGAGGACCATCGATACGTAATATACTGGTTTTTGGAGTGGGAATTTATGTCCCTCTTCATCTCGTTCGACGACGAGCACCGCACTCACCACCTGGTGAGTTGCAGATATGTAGAGCAACATCGGTTCGCCGACGTTTGGTGCGGCCAAGATTGGGTTGTTTGCTAACAAAGTTTTTATTTCTCGCAGTCTGGCTGTGGCAGTGTCCATCCACACGAAATGGTCGGTGCGTCAGAGCAGGCGATACAATGGCAATGCTTTTTCTCCTAATTTGGAGATAAAACGACTCAAAGCTGCCACACACCCGGCTAGTTTTTGGACCTTCTTGAGGTCTATTGGTGTTGCCAATTGTGACAGGGCTTGGATTTTGGCCGGGTTTGCTTCGATTCCTCTACTGGAGACAATGGACCCAAGCAGTTTTCTGGCGGGAACGCCAAAAATGCACTTTTCTGGATTGAGCCGTATGTCATATGTTCGAAGGTTGTCGAATGTAAGGCGTAAGTCATCCACCAATGATTCAACATGCTTGGTTTTGATCACAATGTCATCAACATATGCCTCCATAGTCTTGCCGATTTGCTTTTCCAGGCATGTTTGAATCATGTGTTGGTAGGTTGCGCCGGCATTTTTCAGCCCGAAAGGCATAGTGTTGAAGCAGAAGGGCCCATACGGGGTGATGAATGCCGTTGCGGCCTGGTCGGATTCCTTCATCTTAATTTGATGGTATCTGGAGTATGCATCGAGGAAACACAGTGAATCGTGTCCCGTGGTTGCGTCAATAATCTGGTCAATGCGAGGTAGTGGGAATGGATCCTTGGGGCAGGCCTTATTAAGGCCTTTGAAATTGACACAAATGCGCCAGGATTTATCCTTCTTCGGTACCATGACCAGGTTTCCTAGCCAGTCCAGATGTCTAATCTCTCTGATAAACCCGTCTTCGAGTAGCTTGGCTACCTCTTCCCCCATAGCCTGTCATTTGGGTTTGGAAAATCATTGCAGCGTTTACTTGACTGGTTTGTATCCCTTCTGTATATTGAGACTATGTTTGGCAAGTCCACGTGGGATACCTGGCATATCCGAAGAGTGCCAGGCAAAGATGTCCCAATTCTCACGCAGGAATGCGCGTAATGCGGCGTCGACCGTCGGATCCAACTATTCCCCAATGGAAGTTGTCTTCTTGGGGTCCGTCGAGTGGACTTGAAATTTGACTATTTCGTCTGCTGGTTTGAAGGAAGTGGATTTGGGTCTCTTATCAAGGATTATGTTGTCCCTATCCACTATGGAACATAGGGTGGTTAATTCTCCGGCCGCCAGGGCCTCTGATAATGCCTCGAGGGCCAAAGAGGCGGTTTTGTTTTCAGCTCGGAGTGCTATGTCCAGATCACTGGCGATAGTGATAACTCCGTTGGGTCCAGGAATTTTTAGCTTCATATACCCGTAATGGGGTATGGCTTGGAAGCGTGTGCAGGCGTCTCTCGCCAGCAGGGCGTGATACCCACTGTTGAAAGGTGCCACATGGAAGTGTAACTCTTCGGACCTATAGTTCTCCGGCGTGCCGAATACCATGGCGAGTTTGATTTTCCCAGAGCATCTTGCTTCCCGACTAGGGATAATTCCTCGGAAGGTTGTGTTACTTTGCTCAATGCGACTCCTGTCCATTTGAATTTTATTGAGCATGTCTTCATAAATGAGGTTCAGTCCGCTGCCACCATCCATTAGCACCTTAGTTAGCCAAAAGTCGTCCACGATCGGGTTTAGGACCAAAGCGGCTGGTGCCTGGACTGAGCGGGATCTTGGTTCGTCATCATCATTGAAAGTGATCGCCGTGTCGTTCCAAGGATTTATTGCTGCCACTTGGTAGACTTCGGCGAGGTCGCGGAGCGCTCTTTTGTGCTGATTATTTGATGAAAAGGTCTCGAAGACCGTTAATAATTTGAGATCATTGTCCTCCGAAGAGTAGTTCTCTTGGTAGTGTTGGTGAGGATACCCTCGCCTCTCTTGACCACTTGCCGGAGTATCCAACCTGCTCGGAGGCTATGCATTGGTTCGGTATTCCGCGTCATGTGAATTTGATAGGGCCCGTCGAGCCATTCCTCGAGGACAGTTCTATGTCCCGTAAAGGGCTTGATTTACTTGTCCACGGGATGATGATCAGGTGCCTTGCGAGGGTGCATCCTTTTTGCCCGTCCGAGAGATTGCTTAAGGGCCTGCAGTTCCCATCGGGTTGTTTGGGTTTTCTAGGTGTTTTCCATTGCGCAGTACTTTTGTACTATGTGTGTCAAATCTGTAAAGTGCGGTATGCGATGGCGGTTGTGGGCATTAAGGATTCCCTCATCCATATAGTTGTTACAAAATACTGAGATCGCATCATTGTCACAGCAATCTTTGATCTTGTTTTTAACAAGGAGGAATCTGGCCCAGAAATGATGGACTATTTCATGAGGCTGCTGCTGCACGTAAATTTGGGTGGGTGCGTTTAAATCTGAAACCTGACCCACTGTGGAGTCCGGAGTTTGAATAATTTCCGAGGTTACCAGCTCGGGCTCCAGAGTGTCCCGTGAGTTTTCAGGCTCAACACCCGATTCTATGTTCGGAGGACAGGAAGTGTCCTCCCGAAGATGGGTGTCCGGCTCTCCGAGCTCGGAAATCCAAACATACTTTGTTCTCAACGTAGGAGAGGAGTTATTGTTAGCTTGTTCCTCCACAACTGCCACCTGATGAGTGATCAGGAGATTTGATTACTCTCTGATTGGGTTTAAGCCCAATCCAATCATAGTCAGTTGCGATCCCTAGGACGGTGATGCAATCTAGCAGTTCTTTCAAGGACGATAGGTCTGTCGGATCCATCTTGTCAGAGTATCTGAGGCCGACACGAAGATGATTTTTGGTGACAGGCTGGGCTGTCTTTGGCTTAATGGCCGAACGGGGGCCCATGGTGAAGCTGCCGAGTCGGAGGGTCTGCCCTGAAGCTAGGGCTCTTCCGGAAGTGATACTATCCTTGATGACAAGGCGAGCCATCAACCCTTCTGTCGACGACATAGAGGAACACTAAGTGAAAGCACCAATGTCGGTATCAAAACCGGTAGATCTCGGGTAGGGGGTCCCGAACTGTGCGTCTAAGGATTGAAGGTAACAGGAGGTAGGGGACACGATGTTTACCAAGGTTCGGGCCCTCTTAATGGAGGTAATACCCTACTTCCTGTTTTATTGACTTTGATAAGTATAGAGGTTACAAGAGTTGATCTACCTCGAGATTGTAATAGCTAAACCCTAGATGTCTAGCATGTATGATTGTGATTGCCCCTATGGACTACACCCTCTGGTTTATATAGGCACCGGAGGGGGCTAGGGTTGTACAAAGTCGGTTTACAGAGGAAGGAAACTACACATCCAGACGCCAAGCTTGCCATCCACGCAAAGGAGAGTTTCATCTGGGGATGGGAGAAGGCCTTATGTCTTGTATCTTCATGGCCCATCAGTCTGGCCCATGTCACATAGGCCGGCTTCCCGAGGACCCCATAATCCACGACTTCCTCAACAGTCTCAATATAATCAAGGGATTCAAACCCGTGAAGCAGACATTGCAACGATTTTTCGAACCCAAGCGTCAAGCCATGGGAGAAGAGCTAGCCAAGTTGCAAGAGGCCGGGTTCATTAGGGAAATCAAACCTCCGGATTGGTTAGCCAACTTGGTCATGGTAGCAAAAAAGGACAAATCTTGGCGCCTATGCGTCGATTTCAAAGACCTCAGCAAGGCTTGCCCTAAAGACCCCTTACCATTGCCTCCCATCGACCAAATCATTGACGCAACTGCAGGACACGGTTCTTTGTGTTTCCTCGACACCTATTATGGATACCATCAGATTAAAATGAAGGAATGAGACTAGGACGCAACCGCGTTCATCACCCCTTACGGTCCTTTCTGCTTCAACACTATGCCCTCCGGGCTCAAAAACGTTGTTTCTACCTACCAGCGTATGATTCAAACATGCTGGGAAAAACAAATCGGCAAGATAGTCCAAGCATATGTAGACAACATGGTCATTAAGACAAAACACATTGAAACACTGGTGGACAACCTTCGCCTCACCTTCGACAACCTCCGGACATACGACATACGATTCAATTCGGAAAAATGTGTCTTTGGAGTCCCAGCCGGGAAATTTCTAGGGTTCATTGTTTACCATAGAGGAACTGAAGCAAACCCAGCCAGGATCCGAGCTCTGTCACAATTGGCTATACCAACAGACCTAAAGCAAGTCCAAAAACTAGTAGGGTGCGTCGCGGCCTTAAGTCGTTTTATCTCCAAATTGGGAGAAAAAGCACTACCACTCTACAAGCTACTACGACTCACTGGCAACTTCAGATGGACGGACGCTGCCATAGCCGGATTGGAAGAAGTCAAGGCCCTGCTTGCAAGCATCCCAATCCTAGCTGCCCCAGGTATTGGCGAGCCTATGTTATTATATATTTGGGCAACTAACCAAGTAGTTAGTGCCATGCTCGTCGTCGAATGAGGGGAGGAGGGACATAAATTCCCCACCCAAAAGCTAGTTTATTATGTATCGGAGGTCCACGCACCTTGCAAATCGTGATACCCCCACTACCAAAAGATAGCCTATACGGTCTTCATGGCATCCCGAAAACTGCAACACTACTTTCAAGAGTGTTCGATCACAGTGGCATCACAAGTACCACTTAACGACATTATCAACAATACGGACGTCACCGGCCGCATAGCTAAATTGGCCATCAAACTTTTACCGTTTGAAATAGTATACAGGCCATGCAAAGCCATTAAATCCCAGGTGTTGGCCGACTTTGTCGCCGAATGGCCGGAGGCCGAACTCCATAAAGAGTATAGTTCATACTCTAATCTTATTACGGACTTCGACGGCTCCAAAACCCTGGCCGGACTAGGGGCTGGCGTCATCCTAACATCTCCCACTAGGGATACATTCCGCTATGTATTACAAATTATGTGTACAAACTCCAACAATGCAGCCGAATATGAGGCGCTTATACATGGTCTTCGCATGGCTGTCTCCATGTGTATACAACACCTGGAGGTGCGTGGTGATTGAAACCTCACAATTTCCCAGGTCAATGGAGAGTTCAACACAAATGACTCAAAGATGGCGGCATATTGAAAAGCCGTATTAAAAATATCAGCCCAGGTTGAGGGACTTGAGTTTCATCATGTCGCTCGAGACAATAATCAGGCAGCCGACATCCTTGCTTCCATGGGCGCTAAACGCGACCCTGTGCCACCTAACACTTTCGTGGAAAGGCTCTTCAAGCCATCCGGAGTATGGCAGGGGTGAGTGCAAAGAAGATAGTACGGACCTGGTCACACCCCAGCCACCAAACACAATGCAGATACCATCGGGGGTCCGGATATGGAGATAACACCCTCTGCTCATGAGATCATGGCTGTTATCACTCCCTGGACTGAACCATTCCTGGCCTACCTTAATAGGAAGGAGCTTCCCAACAATCAAAATGAAGCCTGGTGCATTGTTCGGTGCTTGAAAGCCTTCAAAGTGCATGAGGGTGAACTATACAAGAAGAGGTGGAAACCTGGTGCGCTAAGTTGGGCATTAAACTCGACTACGCATCCGTATACCACCCTCAAACAAATGGGAAAGTTGAAAGGGCCAGTGGTCTAATCATGAGTGGCATTAAACCTAGACTAATGCGCTCTTTACAAGAATCAGACAAGCACTGGGTTGAGGAACTCAATTCCATACTCTGGGGATTCTGGACCGCGCCCAATCGAACAACCAGATACACACCCTTCTTTATGGTGTATGGCACAGAGGCCGTGTTGCCCTGCGACATTATTCATGACTCACCTAGAGTGTGTATGTACAAAGAGAGAGAAGCCGAATTAGATCGGCAGGATGACCTAGACGGACTCGAAGAGGAGCACGATGTTGCTAAGGCTCATTCTGCATTTTATCAACAATAGGCCATGCGTTACCAAAGCAGAGAAGTGCAGGCTAAGACATACAATGTCAAAGAACTTGTTTTACGCCTCCCGGAAAAGAAAACGGACAAGCTCAAACCCAAATGGGAGGCCCCTTCATCTTATATGAAGTCCTTACTGGAAGAGCCTATCGCCTTCACAATGCAGCGGATAATCGCCTTGAGCCGAACCCATTTAACGTTGCCCAGCTCCGAAGATTCTACGCATCAGTTCGGCCTCCTTAGGCTTCACTCTGACTAGGTTTTTTCCTTTTCTCTCTCCCTTTTTGATTTTTTTCCTTTTCCTTCTCAATGTATGTTCGGATCCACCGCATTATTTGGGGTACACATCTTTAAATGTATACAACCCACCATACATGGGTCTTCTTTAACGAAGCATATTATTAAAAGCTTATAAGCTTCCTTTGTCCATGACGATTGTTTCTATAAAACTTTTGCCTTTTTTGCAACTCTATGACTTAAGTTTTTGCCAAGCTAGGTTGCCTTGCTCCTATGTTTATACCCTACGTTCCTGATTGTTTGGCTAGGGTGTAAAGGGAGTACCGATGATATTGTTACAACCGGTTTATCTTGATCTGTACCTCAGACGGGTGAAGCCGAAGGCTAGCTGTCGGTGTCAAAACCGGCGGATCTCGGGTCAGGGGTCTCGAACTGTGCGTCTAGGCGGATGGTAAAAGGAGACAAGGGACACGATGTTTTACCTAGGTTCGGGCCCTCTTGATGGAGGTAAAACCCTACGTCCTGCTTGATTGATATTGATGATGTGGGTATTACTAGAGTAGATCTACCACGAGATCAAGGAGGCTATACCCTAGAAGCTAGCCTATGGTATGATTGTTGTTATTGTCGTTGTTCAACGGACTAAAACCATCCGGTTTATATAGACACCAGAGAGGGCTAGGGTTACACAGAGTCAGTTACAATGGTAGGAGATCTACATATCCGCATCGCCAAGCTTGCCTTCCACGCCAAGGAAAGTCCCATCCGGACACGGGACGAAGTCTTCAATCTTGTATTTTCATAGTCTTGGAGTCCAGCCGATGATGATAGTTCGGCTATCCGGACACCCCCTAGTCCAGGACTCCCTCAGTAGCCCCTCAACCAGGCTTCAATGATGACGAGTCCGGCGCGCATATTGTCTTCGGCATTGCAAGGCGGGTTCCTTCTCCGAATATTTTGTAGAAGATTGTGAACACCAGGATAGTGTCCGGCTCTGCAAAATAAATTCCACACTCCACCGTAGAGAGAATAATATTTACACAAGTACAATCTGCTGACGTATTTCGTGGTGTGACATCACCCCACAACCAAGCCTTTACTTGAATCGTTTTTATTATACCGCCTCAGCGCATTTAGCGAAGCGGCTTCCTTGGCACGTCTTGTCGAAGCAGAGATCGTGCTCCCCTTATTCCGGGATTCTTATCAATACGGGCGTGGGTAACCCAACCGCGCCATTGATTGCGGCGCTTGGGAGAAAAGAGAGTTTTACCAGGCCGGTGGGGACGCATTGTTGCGTCTGCCCACATATAAGGGGATAAGGATCCACCTTTTTACCTACGCCTTCTTCCTCCTTTGCTTATCCATCTCCGCGTACTCGAGCTCCAGCGCCCAAGTCCACACATCTCGCCTCGACCTTCTCCAGCCATGTCCGGAGCGGGAGGCAAGTGGATGGCCTCCTCCATTACGGAGGGGCACATCGAGAGGCTGCATGGCGCCGAATACCTGTCCAGCGACATCGCGCACCGGCTACCCAACAAGGGGCAGCTCATCCCCACCCCCAGGCCCCATGAGAGGGTGGTATTCCTTCCCCATTTCCTTCGCGGACTGGGCTTCCCACTTCACCCCTTTGTCCGGGGGCTCATGTTCTACTACGGCCTGGATTTCCATGATCAGGCCCCGAATTTCATCCTCAACATCTCGGCGTTTATCGTCGTGTGCGAGGCTTTCCTCTGCATCGAGCCCCACTTAGGCTTGTGGCTCAAGATTTTCAATGTCAAGCCGAAGGTCGTGAAGGGGAACCAAGCGGAATGCGGAGGCGCCATGGTGGGCAAGATACCCAACGTTACTTGGCTCGAGGGCGCCTTCGTGGAAACCATCAAGGGGTGGCAATCGGGGTGGTTCTACATCACCGATCCGCGTGACCCTAAATGGGCAGCGTCCCCCGAATTCAGATCTGGCATCCCCACACGGCTCACCTCTTGGAAGGAGAGTGGCCTGACTTGGGGCAATTCGGAGGAGCTGACCGCACTCCAAGCCTGTATCCAGAAGCTGGTGGACAAGAAGCTCAAGCTTGTCAATGTAGTCCAGGTCATGCTCATCCGCCGGATCCTCCCGTGCCAACAACGGGCCTTTAAACTGTAGGAGTTCGATCCGGCTCAACACCGAACTTTGAGCGCGCTCTTCGACACTAGGTACGAAGATGCCTGGAAGGTGCTTTTTAAGGGCGCTGAGGCCCCCGCATCCGCTATCGAAGATCGCGGATTCCGCTCGCAGCGTCAGGCTGACGAGGTAAATGATTTTACCCTTTACGGGACACTTGTTTTCTATAGTTTGACTCTATGCGGGATCTAAACTCCCTTTTCTTTGACAGGACTGGCTGAAGAAGGCCGAGCAGACTAACTGTCCGGCCCCCTTGCCAGAAGACCCAGTGGATGCCCATCTGGCGGGGCTGCTGGTTCCGGCACCTCATGTGGTGCCGGAGAAGAAGGCCAAGAAGGAGGCCACGGGTACTCGAAAGAGTTCCTGTTTTCAGGTGTCCGATGACTCCGAGGCGGACTCCTCCCCCGAGGACGAGGAGAAGAAAAAGGTCTCTCCCCCAGCGGGGGGAGGGAAGAAAAGGAAGGCCTCCCCAGCTAGGGAGGCCGAAGGGTCCAAGAAGGGAAGGACTCTTCCCCCGGACTGTTCTGCCAACGCCGGTGACGACAACGAGGATTGGCCTCCAAGGGCCAAGGCCCTAGCGAGATCGTAAGTATCCGGACTCCCGAATGACTTCATGATTTTTCTTTTTGCCACTTGGTGTCTTTCTAACGCCGCATACAACCCTGCAGTCCGCCCAAGGACGATCTTCCTGCTTTGTCGAGCGGGTCCTTGGGCTCGTCAGATGTGAATAGCACTTCACTTCCAACCGCCTCTTCTCCCCGCGATGCTGACGATGTCGAGGTGGGATCCCAGAGAGGGACCCATCCGGAGGAGGAGGACCCAAAGGTGGCACAGGGCGACCTCCCGGACTTCGTGCCGGACTCTGCACCGGAACCTGTAGTGGTTCGAGAGTGCGGCAGGCGGTCCCTTCGTAAGAAGGGCAAGACCATGGCGCCGGCGGCCTCCGTCCAACTGGAGGCGCCGGATAACTTGCTGGAGGCGCTCAACAGCACTTCCATCGAGGAGGAACACCGCACTGTCATGAGTGCGGTGATTCAGAAGGTCCAGCTCGCCAAAAGCGGGCTGACTGAAGCCTGCAACAGCCTTCTATCAGGCTTTGAGGTAAGAATATTAATATATGTAAAATAGTACCACATAGACAGTAGCCCCTGATGCTCGGTTCGGTGTTTGGAAAGAAAAGCTGGACTGAGGATCTAAAAAGATATACGCAGGAGTCATAAAAAATATGACGATATGGGATTGCAGGCTACCCTGCTGACCTCTGCCGCACTGACTGCGGAGGTCAATGCTTTGAAGGAAAACCTCGAGCGGTACGAGAACGAGCTCGGTCGTGCCAAGAAGCAGCTCGAGGACAAAGAAGGTGAGTAACACCTTATTAAAGTTGTACCTTACAGAAAAGGATTTGGTTGCAAAAAGAATGACAAGGATAACGTGGGTATTGCAGGGGCCACAAACAAGGTGGCGACCCTGAAGGAGGCGGTGTCCGTGGCTGAATGTAATGCGGCCGCGGAGCGCGCCGAGCGAGAGAAGCAGGAGGCGCGGGTGGCGGAGGTACGGCAAGAGCTCCAGGCTCTCGTGGAAAAACATGAGAGTTTGGAGCGTGACTCGAAGACTCGAGAGTCCGAGCTTGCATCGGCTCTTGAGAGTGCCAAAGCCGCTAAGGCCGAAGCCTACAAGGACCTCCAGGAAATCGAGGCGTTGAAGAAAATAGTGTCGGGTAAGGCATTTTTCATGCAAAGCAAGCATGTGGATGTGGATTACGTGTTACTTACCCGAATTCGGAGCTCTCCAGGAGCGTTCGCAGATCTACCCCGCAGCGTGTCCGATGCTGCCGCTTTCTACAGGGCCGAGGAGGGGAGCTCGACGGAGAAGGTCTTCTGGTCTTAGTATGCTGAGGCCGGACATCCGGTTCCCCTTAGCGACCAGCTGAAGCAGTTGGTCGAGCTCCACAAGGTGGCCGAACAGGCCATGAAGGGCCTCATAGTTCGGCTGTGGCCCAATGAGGCCATGCCTGGGAGCTACTTCGATCTGGTGCGGTGGCTGGTGGATGTGTGTCCATGGGTTGAGGTCATCAAGCGATCCGCCTGTATTGAAGGTGCCCGTCGGGCCCTTGCCCGTGCTAAGGTGCACTGGTGCAAGATGGATGCTGAGAAGCTTGTGGCGGACGCGCCACCGCCGGGCAAGGAGTATCGCACGCCCGAGATGTATTACAAGAGTGTCCTGAAGGGTGCCCGCACTATTGTGGGTGAGTGCCCCAATAATGTAATACTTGAGTAGACTCGCATTTTGTTATCCTGTGCGCAGAAAACTTTGTTCATATGCACGAAGCAACGCTTGTTGATTTAAAATATTACCTTCTGTGCGGCTGTTTATCAAATCTGAGAGATGGCAAGTCGTGGGCTTCAGCCCCCATGCCACGAGTGCTGGGGTGTTCGGGATAAATTTGAGTACTCTTGTTCCCATATTTGGCTCCATCTAGGGAGGCGCTCAACACGACGAACAAGGCAACCGGACTTATATTGAACACTCTCAATTAGCCATAGAATTCTATAATTTTAAATTTCGGCGAAGCCCCTAGTGTTCGGAAGGCCGAATTCGGGGCGCTATCCACGCCTGGGCCAGACAAAGCCGGTTCCTTGCTCTAAGCGGCATAAGTCTTTAGGGACTCGAATAAACCTCTCGAACAGCGAGCGGCTCTCGCCTCATGATGACGACCAGTTTTAGCTTTCTCCACTGAGGTGTTAGCCCAGCTCAACTGGGGCGCAATCGCAGTGGTTCTCCTAGTGCTACCTTAGCCGATACAACGGAACGTAAGGTACCAAAACATGGGAGCCGGGCAAACCCAACTATTGACCCAAGACATGATTCAGAGATGATGCATATAATGCTATAAGTTCGGGGAGCCGCACTTGTGAAAGTGTTCGGACTTATCACACCATGATGTGGGGAACATAAGCCCCTGGTGTTTTTAGCCGTACCAAAGTGTACGGATGCAACATGTCGCAAATGAACATATGTATAAGAAAGAAATGGAATTATAAGCAAAAAGGTGCTGCATTGTTTTATTCAAGAAGCACTGCTATGAATGCAGATCGATACAAATAGTGTGATAAGCAAGGGACGGGACTATTAAACATGTCCCCCTCCCGGGGTAGGCTGCGGAGTGGTGTATAAAACAGATTTAATGCTCGTAAGGGAGACCACCTGGATATTCGTCACAGCCTTTCTCCTTCCCTGGCTATTGCATCGTGAGTTCGGCCGGTCTACTGCCCGACAGGGCCTCTGGTAAACGGAGTCCTGTGGGTAAGAAAGAAAAAAGGAAAAAAAAGGAAATGACACACTTGGGAGCCCCTGATGTGGTTGAGCCGCATTCTGGGCCTGTCGTGGTCGTGCCCCTTCCCCTATGCCCATGGTATCTCCAGAGCGTAATTATGTATGCGAAGGACCAGTCTTGCGATCTTGCGAGGGCTGGGGTTGGGGTCGCATTGCTACGCGTGCTCGGAACGCGCCAGGTGGTCTTGTTGTAGGTTACTTCGGGCGCGTTTGGCCGTGTTCGGTCGCTTAACGACTGGACTCGAGAATTTCCTAAAGTCTGCATTGTACTTCTGCCGCGAGAGCCGCTGTATGTTCCTCCGTTCGGAGGGAGCGCTCGGTGTATCCATTGACCGTGATGACTCCTCGAGGGCCTGGCATCTTGAGCTTGAGGTATGCGTAGTGCGGCACCGTGTTGAACTTTGCAAACGCGGTCCGTCCGAGCAGAGCATGATAGCCGCTGCGGAACGGAACTATGTCGAAGATTAACTCCTCGCTTTGGAAGTTATCCGAGGCTCCGCAGACAACTTCCAGTGTGACTGAGCCCGTACAATTGGCCTCTACACCTGGTATGACACCTTTGAAGGTCGTCTTTGTGGGTTTAATCCTTGAGGGGTCTATGCCCATCTTTCGCACTGTGTCCTGATAAAGCAGGTTCAGGCTGCTGCCGCCGTCCATCAGGATTCTCGTGAGGTGAAATCCATCGACGATTGGGTCTAAAACCAATGCGGCGAATCCGCCGTGGCGGATGCTGGTGGGGTGGTCCCTTTGATCAAAAGTGATCGGGCAGGAGGACCATGGGTTGAACTTCGGGGCGACTGGCTCCATCGCGTATACGTCCCTGAGTGCATGCTTCCGCTCCCTCTTGGGTATGTGGGTTGCGTATATCATATTCACCGTCTGCACTTGTGGGGGAAAACCCTTCTGTCCTCTGTTGTTCGGCGGTCGGGTCTCTTCTTCGTCATCGCTATGCAGCCCCTTGTCATTGTTTTCGGCAATTAGCTTGCCTGCCTGCTTGAATACCCAACAGTCCCTGTTGGTGTGGTTGGCTAGCTTTTCGGGGGTGCTGTGTATCTGGCACGAGCGATCGAGTATTTGGTCCAAATTGGACGGACCCGTAGTAGTTCTTTTGAATGGCTTCTTCCGCTGACCGGGTTTCGAGCCTATGAATCCGGTGTTGACTGCCGTATCCTCATTATTGTCGCCGTTAATGCGGCGTTTATTCTTGTTGCGACGTGACGTGCCATTGCGATCCTTGGTATCCGGACTGCCGAAATTTTTCCTAAGGTTGTTGCTGTGAGCTAGCCAGTTGTCCTCTCCCGCGCAAAAGCGGGTCATGAGTGATGTGAGGGCTTCCATGGATTTCGGCATTTCCTGTCCCAGGTGTCGGGCAAGCCACTCGTCGCGGATGTTATGTTTGAAGGCTGCGAGGGCCTCCGCATCCGGACAGTCGACGATTTGATTTTTCTTAGTTAAGAACCATGTCCAGAATTGTCTGGCCGAGTCGTCTGGCTGCTGAATTATGTGGCTTAGGTCGTCAGCGTCTGGTGGTTGCACATACGTGCCCTGGAAGTTATCAAGGAATGCGGCTTCCAGGTCCTCCCAACATCCAATTGATTATGCTGGCAAGCTGTTAAGCCAATGCCGAGCTGGTCCTTTAAGCTTGAGTGGGAGGTATTTGATGGCGTGAAGATCGTCACCACGGGCCATGTGGATATGAAGGAGATAGTCTTCGATCCAAACAGCGGGGTCTGTTGTGCTGTCATAGGATTTGATATTCATGGGTTTAAACCCTTCGGGGATTTGATGATCCATTACTTCGTCTGTGAAGCATAGTGGGTGTGCGGCGCCTCTGTATTGGGCTATATCGCGGCGAAGCTCCAACGAGCTTTGTCTATTGTGTTCGGCCCGGCCGGACTTACTGTGTCCGGCGCGACGGTTGTCTTCACGTATCATGGGGCGCCCATGCAATCCGTAGATCGATCTTGATTGTCTTGCCTTATCCTCCAATATATCTCGCAAGTCCGGAGCATTCCCCTGTGGCCTTGTGCTGTTCGAGCGATGCCGGGGTACGGTTCTAGTGAAGGGCCTAGAGGCCTCTCTATCGCGGCCACGAGGTGGCCGGTCAGCCGTATTGTGCTCTAGTGATGCAGGTTTATATGCCTCCTCCTCTAATCGGGGGAGCAACTTGCGTTTGGGGTAGCTTTTGGAGGGGCGTTCGAGCTCATGCTCTTCGGCCGCCAGGACTTCCATCCATCTGTCGGCTAGTAGATCCTGATCAGCTCTAAGCTGTTGCTACTTTTTCTTGAGGCTGTTTGTTGTGGCCATAAGCCTGCGTTTAAAACACTCTTGTTCGACGGGATCCTCGGGCACGACAAATTCGTCGTCGTCGAGGCTTGCCTCGTCTTCAGAGGGAGGCATGTAACTATCTTCCTCTACCTCTTCGTCTGCCACCCTCTTGTGAGGGTTGGCATCTCCATCCTCCTGCGCTGAATCTTGATGGAGGGGGTTGTTCTTCGACACTGTCTGGGGTATTATTATCTCCGGTGCCGGAATCGCTATTCTTGCTATGGCGGGATATAGAGCGGCGCCGCTGACGCCGGTGCTTGGGCTGTTTCTTGGAGGGGTCTTCCTCTGCTGTTCCTTCGCCATTCCCATCCTTTGGGATATCCACCATGTATATGTCGTATGACAAGGTGGCTTTCCAGTGCCCAGTAGGCGCTGGTTCTTGGTCGTCTCCGGCATCGACGTCCATACCGTCGATGTATTCGGAGTCGAAGTCTAGCATGTCGGATAGATCGTCGACAGCGGCTACTAAGTGGGTGGTGGGTGGGTCTTGAATTTCTTTGTCGTCCACATCCCAACCATCCTGACCGCAGTCCAGCCAGGGCTCTCCTGATAACGAGAGATATTTTAGCGAGTTCAGAATGTCGCCAAAAGTTGAGTGTTGAAAGATGTCCGCGGCGGCCAACTCCATGATCGGCGCCCAATCGGATTTGATTGGTGGGGGCGCGGGAGGTTCGGAGTCCGGCAAGGAGTCCGGCACCTTGGTGTCACGAGCTTCAGAAGGGACAAAGTCAGTATTCGGCTCTATAGTCGTAGAGGTTGCAGCCCCCAAGGCGGTGTCTAACCATCCGTCCTTGATCTGCGCAGCCGGCTCCGAATCGAGGGTCGGAGCGGTTTCGTGTGCGGCCTCCAGGGCACTATCCGGCAGCAGAGCTAAATCATGCCCATCGTGACAGTGCGGCGCGATCGGCTGTGGCTCAAATCCGTTGAAGATCAAGTCTCCGCGGATGTCAGCCATGAAGTTAAGACTTCCAAATCTGACCTGACGGCCAGGGGAGTAGCTTTCGATATGCTCCAGATGGCTAACCGAATTGGCCCGCAGTGCAAAGCCGCCGAATACGAAGATCTGTCCGGGGAGAAAAGTCACACCCTGGACCGCGTCGTTGTTGATGATCGAAGGAGCCATCGAGCCTATCGGTGACGACATAGAGGAACTCTCAATGAAAGCACCAATGTCGGTGTCAAAACCAGCGGATCTCGGGTAGGGGGTCCCGAACTGTGCGTCTAGGCGGATGGTAACAGGAGACAACGGACACGATGTTTTACCTAGATTCGGGCCCTCTTGATGGAGGTAAAACCCTACGTCCTGCTTGATTGATATTGATGATGTGGGTATTACAAGAGTAGATCTACCACGAGATCAAGGAGGCTAAACCCTAGAAGCTAGCCTATGGTATGATTGTTGTTATTGTCGTCGTCCTACGGACTAAAACCATTCGGTTTATATAGACACCAGAGAGGGCTAGGGTTACACAGAGTCGGTTACAATGGTAGGAGATCTACATATCCGCATCGCCAAGCTTGCCTTCCACGCCATGGAAAGTCCCATCCGGACACGGGACGAAGTCTTCAATCTTGTATTTTCATAGTCTTGGAGTCCGGCCGATGATGATAGTTCGGCTATCCGGACACCCCCTAGTCCAGGACTCCCTCACTAGCGTTCTTAATGGAATAATTGGTCGGCAAATGAACGGTAGACTGTTTGTTTGGAAAAAAATATGGAATTGGCTTCCTGTAATTCGGATAAAAGCCAAGGCATGCATAATTTACTATGCCAACCCAAGGAAAGGAACCCCTAATGGAACTATTTTCCTTGGAAGATGTTTCTTACATTAAATAGTAATATAACATAACTCCCCGAATACATTTTTGTCTGTTCGAGCAATATGACCATACTGCCTGGTTTCCGAAGAAACTAACTTTTTCTTAGTTAAACATAGTATACAAAAACACTTCAACTTCCTGGTTCGGAGGCAGAAGCCGAAGGTCTGCGATGACAATTTTTTTACATGTTCGGTAGGAGATAAGTTCGGTCATAAAGTATATTGATACATAAAATCGAACGCCTACTCTCTTTCTATGTCATCTATAATGCTATCCAGCTTACAATCCTCTGGCGAATATTTCGCTACTATCATTACTTGGTCATTTACCAAGCTTACAGGAATTTCCTTCCCATCCGGTCCTTGAGGTCCAACTCGGGCCATGTGATCGGATCGAGTCCGGTATACTGTGTCTTCACCATGGCCCAGGCCTCTCGCGCACCTTCCCGGCATGCAGAAATCTTCCATAGCTCGAAGCGATGTCGAGCACCCTTAAACAGGTCTGCCAATCCCTCCATACTTTCTGGAAGGGCATCAGATGGCCATAAGGCCTTGGCCATATTCTTCATGGCTTTCCGGGCACGCTCGTGCAGCTTTGACAATTCTTTTAGAACGTCGCTTTGAAGCCCCGGCACTTGCACTTCTTGGCGGCCGGTTAATAGACCTGTATGAACCGAATTATAACATTCTGTATTATATGATTATATCAATACTCCAGATAGTTCAAGAGTTACACCGAATATGCCGCCCTTCTACTTTTGGTTCTCCTGTTGCGCATCCAACAGTTGAGCTTTTAAGCTCTTTGTCTCTTCGGCTTGCTTCTTCACTTCCTCTTCTAGTTTTTTATCTTTTCCCCCGGTCATTGGGGCACTCTTCATTTCCTCGAGCTCTATCACAACAACAATTAGCTGTGTCCTGGGACAATGCGCTGTTCTTCTCCTTGAGGACATGCGGTCATAAACAATCCTCAAATCGGTTAGTTCCCACTGTCTTAAGTCTCGGGGGCTACTGCTATCTATATATTAAAACTGCATAAATTTTCACTTGTATATCCTTTGAGTACAGGCGAGTAACTTCAGTAAGGCCGTCTCAGGCGGCTCGGATATACGCTTCCACGATACTGAGAGCGGTAAATTCTTGCTCCGAAAAGGCAGGGGCACGCAAGGTCTCTTTTAAGCGACGGTGATTCATCACGCTCTCCACCTCATAGTTAGTGATGAACACTTCATCTGGATCTTCAAGAGGTGGATGAGTCGGCGCCACCCCTCTATGCACCCTCATTGACGAGTTTGGCACCGCATTGGCCACGACTCGGCTTGTTGGGACCTTTGGTACGGCTTGTTGTATACCTCTCCTGAGATGATAGAAGGAGGAGGAAAATGACGATTCGGCTTTATGCTTAGACATGAAGTAACGAATATACCTCTTTGATGATGGAGCAGGCTCAGCGGAGCTCTCGGTCCCCTTTCATTTCACGTGCTCACCCCATGAAGTAGCCGTTTTCCTTTTGACTGCCCGTGCCTGGGTACGTCTCGCTAAGCGCCAATCTTGTGCAACACGGTCCAGTACGGAGGGTAAGTTGTGAGAACAAGTGTTTCCCTTATTAAATGATTTCCGAACACTTACCTTAACGAAGGGATAGAGATCAGGGTAATCATCCATAATGGCTACCTATGAGCCATCAAGGCTCGTCTGATAATAAACTCCATCTTCAAATTCTACAAATATATCCGGATCCTCATGGAATCCGGGGTCTTCATGGCATGCATGGTCCTCTGGTTGAGGAGCGGGGCAATAGATGTTCTTGACTACCTTCCTCCATGATTGTTTTGAAGCAACCAGAGTATTCAGTTAATGTATCCCAATAATTAAAAAGAGGTGCCAAATGACTAGACTTACCCAGTCAATGGGGTTATACATGGAGAAACCTTCCCGACAATTTAAACGGGCGAAGTCTTCTTCTTCCCCCTTATAAAGGTCTACCAGCATGGCAACCAATGCGGCTTGGTTATCCGGACCCTTTCACGTATAGCGAGACGCGTCGTCCTCCCCGTTGTTGTTCCATAAATGGGTCACTCTAGATTGAAGAGGCTGGATACATCGCTTTATCGCAATGGCCATGACTTCAATGATGGAGAGTCCAGAATGGGTCAATAACCTGACCTTCCTAACCAATCTCATCACTTCCGCACTATCCTCTCGAGCACCGCACTAACCAATCTGACCTTGCCAACTGAATAGCTTCTTCAAGGGAGCGCTCGATAATCCAGGAAGTCCGCACCGAATAGGGTCCGGAAGAGGAACATCCTCAATGTAAAACCATTCCGAAGAACATTCTTCGGACCCCCTCTTCGGAGTCCCGACTGGGTAACCAGATCCGGCTACGCGCCATACTTCGGCACCGCCCACTTCAAATATAGACCCACCGCCCTGGTGGCAGGGGATGAGGCAAAATAACCTTTTCCATAGTTTGAAATGAGCCTCGCAACCTAAGAATAATTCACAAAGGGCGACAAAGCTGGAGATGTGAAGAATGGAACCTAGTGTGAGGTTGTGTAGCTGGATCCCATAATATTCCAATAGACCCCTGAGTAAGGGGTGGATCGAGAATCCTACTCCCCTCATAAGGAACGAGATGAAGCACACCCTCTCCCCTTGGCAAGGGTTGCGGAAATTCTCCACCAATGCACCATCGCGCATAGAAGTTAATCCTGCCCATACGGAGACTAGATCCGCGGGGGGGAAGACATCCTTGCGTCTGGAGACGATTGAGCTGAAGATGGGATCCAAAACAACTTTGCTAATCCCCCTCTTGAGGGCCATGAGGACGCGAGGAGGAGCTAGGGACACTAACCATGGTTTGATCCTTTTTCGTGGTGTGCTCTGTTGGTCTTGGGGCGATGTGGGATGACGTTTGGGGATCTATCATCGTTATATAAGCGTCGCCCGTGCCTATTAAAAGGGTTAAAATATAAAGGTAACAGACTGTTCGCATTAGTTCAGACGCGTGGAAATCAAAGTGACGATAGAAGGAATCATAAAGACTGGACATAGAAGCCGATGACGGACTATCGCCGGAATATGGTGGAGAAACGGCCTTGCAAAGCCGAAGACTTATATCCACATACTACATCGTATTGAAGGCCAGTTCGGGGGCTACTGAGGGACCCCTGGATTCAGGGGTCCTCGTGTGTCCGGCCCAGGAGTATGGGCCGGGTTGGATGGGCCGCACAAGATCAAGCTGAAGACCATCCAATGTGTCCGGGTGGGACATCTCCATACGTGAACGACAAGATTAGAGTCCGGGTGTATTGTTTCCTTCCCTGATGAACCGACCTTGTACAAACCCTAGGCCCCTCCGGTGTGTATATAAACTGGAGGGATTAGTTTGTAGAGGCTATCCTTATTATCATCATCGGAATATTCATAGGCTAGACATCTAGGATTTATCAAACACAATCTCGAGGTAGATCAACACTTGTAATCTCTATACTCTTCGAATATAATCAAGCAGGAGTAGGGTTATACCTCCTTTAAGAGGGCCGGAACCTGGGTAAACATTGTGTCCCCTAGTCCCTTGTTACCATCGATCCATAGACGCACATCTTGGGCCCCCCTACCCGAGATCTGCTGACTTTGACACTGACAGTCATGTTCTTCGCCAACGTTAAATAAAATATGTTTTTACTGCCCTTGTTGAATCTGATGATTTCCACAAAATATTCAAAACGTGTTTATTCTTCAACTTCCATACTCTTAAACACCAAGTTGCATATGTTCTTGATTTGTTTCTCTAAGATGTGTTTTTCTTCAAGATTCCTCATTTGTGTGGATTTTCAATCTATACAACTCTGGAACCTAAGACAAGAACTCTTAGTGAAATTCCTCAAGACTCCCCTGGTCAAATTCCTCAAACTTGATTCTTTTAAAACAAATTCTGAGAATGCATATGACCTCTCCAAATTCTCCGCACCTGTACTCTATTCACAGGTACACATGTCCATTGCTGAATCACTAGGTTCTCATCAACTCAACTCATTTGCAGTGTTCCTAAAAGAAAAATTGCATACTTCCTCAGAGACTTTGTTAGATCCAACTCCTCAAGTGCCAAAAATGGCAAATGGTAAGCGTCCACAGAAAGGAGGAAAGAGGCCTGAAACAAATACTGCTTTTGAAATCCCTGAAGAAATCTATGATGAATATTGCACTCCTGATGAAGCCACTCATGGCAAGGAGAAAAAAATCAGCGCAAAGTGCACATTCAACGGATTGAATGAAGATGGGCAAGAGAATGGAGGGAATACCGTTATGTCACTCCTAAGTACATGAAGAAATTCGCGGTTAATCCTCCGTGCCCAAGACCTCCATTGCCTCTAGGCTAAGAAGCTGATTTGATGCGGAGCATCCTTCCATCATCCCCATGGACTCTACACCAACACATCAAGCCCCATGTGGACCCATGACAAGAGCTAGAGAACGTGCAATAGAAATCGAGGTGAACTCCTTCCTAGTTCACATGCATATGGAGACAAGTGGAACTTGGTTGCCACCTCACCAAAATACTCTATGCCTGCTTCGGTATGAAGAGGAACACCACCAAGGAGCTCAGGAACATCACCAAGAAGAAGGAGGACCACCACAAGGCCCCACGGAGCAAGACCGAGCCAAACAGGAGCTGGACAGGAAGTCCCAGGCGACCTTGTGTGCACGGGCCCCTGAGACCCTGTGCCCACGGGCTACACAGGGAGCTACTGCTATACCACCCCGCGCGCTCGGGCGTGTATCGTGCCCATGGGACCCCGTGCACATGGGACCAACTTAACCCATGCGCACGGGCCCTACAGGATATGCGGCTGAGATGGAGTTTTGGACCACCCCTTATTCCACTTCGACTCCAAGCCTATATATTCCGTACCTAGGGTTATGTTTAGGGTTAGCAAAATTCGATGAGATATGTGTGAGCTTCGCTCCTTCGACCACCTCCATAGGAGATCAAGGCCTCTTAGGAGAGGATCCACTTGAGGATTTCAAGACCTCCATCTTGGAGAAGACTAACCTCATCAATACCTCATCTCTTAGGAGTGGGAAGAACTCTACCATTGTATCTTTCCTTTGAATGTGTTTCTGACTTGTGGATCTTTTGTTGCTATTCTAATGGATGTGTAATTTGGTATTGTTGGAGTGAATTCCTCTTTGTGTTCTTGGTGTTCTTCCTCTTTTCTCCTCCAAGTGTGAAAAGATCCATCTTAGGGTTTCACGCTACCACATCTTGGTATCATGAGAAAGGTTGATTCACATCTTGGAGTCCCTACCCTCCACTTTCTAACTTGATTTTGTTGTTTTTCGTCCTAATCCAAAAATCCCCACCAAAAATAGCCCCAAATTTTTTCTTGCAATTTGTTGATCTTGTGAGATTTGGTTGATTTGATCCATGAATTTGGTGTTTGGCAAGTGGATCTACCCTTACCATCTTCCCCACCCTCCAAACCCTCGGATTTGACCTCAAGTTTGTAAATACCCACATATCCCGAGATGTTCATCCGCTCGCTGGAGACCCCATGCACACGGGCCATTGGGACCCCGTCCACATGGGCCTCACTTACCCCGTGCGCACAGACCTTCCAGGGACTTTCGGTCAGTTTGGTTTTTCCATCTTTTTTCCACCCCACCACCACTTGTGTTCTTCCACAATAGTTCTCGTGGTTGTTTGAGTTTTGAGTTGCCGTTTCTCTCGTGGCCTAAGGTTTTTCGGCTACTTATGCGCGATTTGTCATCATGATCACTGCCACTCGACCATCGACTCGTACTCCACTTCATCCACGACATCATCATCCGTCCTTGTTTACACTCGACAAACCATTGGCGGTAACCTCGACGACACCATTGTAGTACCCTTGCCATTACATTGATAACTTCGAGCCTCTTTTGCGTAGCTTACCCATCGAGACTAGCTTGTCGAGTATTGTCGGGCCACACCTTAGTGCACCATTAGTGTTACGTCTCTCCCATGCATATACTACTCGTTATCTCGTGTTGTGGCTCGCATATCAAGCATTATGGCATAGTAAAAAAAAAGAGAGAAGAAAATCTTTGAAGCAAAAGAGAAGAGAAGCAAAGAGCTTATAAGCAATAGATTTGAGCCTTATAGCATAGCTAGATCATCTTGGTCACTACATACATAAGCATACTTGGGATAGCAAGGCTACTCGTTTCTCTTCTAGGTTGGTGCACTAGCGTATCTAGCCCTTTAGAGCAATCGAGTTAGCGTCTCTCTATTATCCATATAACATGAGCATTTCCATGGTTTCACATCTTAGAGCTCACTCCTTGGTTGTGCAGATCCCATTTATCTTCCGTGTGTGTGTTCCTAGTGATATCTTTGGGTTTGATCTATTTGTCTTACATGCCATTTGTGAATCTTCTCAACATTGTCAACATCTTGACTAACATTTGCTTGAATTATTTGTGCCACTTCCTAAGCGAGCTCCTCCATAAGCCTTTTCCTTGTAGGTGTGAGAAACAATACCAAGTACCAATTCTCCTATTATATCATCATGTGGGATCGTACTTGTTTTATCCACAATCTTTGGAAAAGGTAACTTTGGTTTTGTTCTCTCATTTTCCTACTCACCACCACTTCCACATGATGGATAGGCCTTCTTGTTTGGCGAACCCTCCCTTTGAGGAGCAAGATGGCGAATGAGACTACGTCACCAAGAACCACTTCTTCATCATGCAACGGGATCTACATCAAGAGAGCGAAGCTTTGGGTGAACGCATCACACAACTCGCCACCGACCTACGACAATCGGAAGCACGACAACGGGACTATTTGGACGCCAAGATCTCCAAACAAATGGATGAATTCCACAACATGATAGTGAGCAGAGCATCTTCCACAACTTCTTTACCAAGACGGCATCGATCAAGTCACCACTCGTCTTCCAACTCGTCTTCCGATGTGAGTCTGTTGGTGTACATAAATCTGGGGCCTTTTGTACCCCTTACTCGTGCACTGGAAGTTGGAGCCGCACCTGTGGCGAGGCTTGACAGGGCAGTAGGAGACAAGATGCTAGACGACCAAGGCAGCATCAAGCCAGTAATCAGAGAACAAAAGACGAGCTGGGCCCCTGGCAGGACCCTTGCTGGGATGGCTCCTGAAGCCCCGGCAAGATCCTTGCCGGGGTAATTCGAGAAGCACTAGCAATGTTGGGGAACGTAGCAGAAATATTAAATTTTCTATGCATCACCAAGATCAATCTACGAAGTAACTAGCAACGGGAGAGAGGGGAGTGCATCTTCATACCCTTGAAGATCGCGATGCGGAAGCGTTGCAAGAACGCGGTCGGTGGAGTCGTTCACTAAGCGATTCAGATCGCGGCCGAATCCGATCTAAGCACCGAACAACGGTGCCTCCGCATTCAACACACGTACAGCCCGGGGACGTCTCCTCCTTCTTGATCCAGCAAGGGGAGAAGAGAAGTTGAGGGAGAGCTCCGGCAGCACGACGGCGTGGTGGTGGAGCTTGCAGTTCTCCGGCAGAGCTTCGCCAAGCACTACTACGGATGAGGAGGTGTTGGGGAGGGAGAGGGCTGCGCCAGGGTAAGGGTGAATCTCCCATGCGCCTCCCCACTATATATAGGGGTGGAGGGGGCTGGTTTCTTGCCCTCCAAGTCCATTGGGGCGTTGGCAAAGGTGGGAGGAATGAAATCCCATCATTTCCTTCCCCACCGATTGTTATCCCCCTTTTTTAGGGATCTTGATCTTATCCCTTCGTGATATGATTTTATTCCTTCTAAGGGGGGATCTTGGTGCACCTTGACCAGGGGTTTGGGACCTTTCCCCCACTACCCACGTTCATGTGGGTCCCTCATGCAGGTGGTCCCCACTCCGAAACCTTCTAGAACCTTCCCGGTACAATACCGAAATATCCCGAACAATTTTCGGTGGCCAAAATAGGACTACCTATATATAAATCTTTACCTCCGGACTATTCCGGAACTCCTCGTGACATCCAGGATCTCATCCAGGACTCCGAACAACATTCGGCAACTGCACACTAATTCCCATAACAACTCTAGCGTCACCGAACCTTAAGTGTGTAGACCCTACGGGTTCGAGAATCATGTAGACTTGACCGAGACAAGCTCTCTGGCCAATAACCAACAGCGGGATCTGGATACCCATGTTGGCTCCCACATGTTCCACGATGATCTCATCGGATGAACCACGATGTCAAGGATTCAGGCAATCCCGTATACAATTCCCATTGTCAATCGGTACGTTACTTGCCCGAGATTCGATCGTCAGTATACCAATACCTCGTTCCATCTTGTTACCGGCAAGTCACTTTACTCGTTCCATAATGAATGATCCCGTGACTAACTACTTAGTCACATTGAGCTCATTATGATGATGCATTACCAAGTGGGCCCAGAGATACCTCTCTGTCACACGGAGTGACAAATCCCAGTCTCGATTCGTGCCAACCCAACAGACACTTTCGGAGATACCCGTAGTGCACCTTTATAGCCACCTAGTTACGTTGTGATGTTTGGCACACCCAAAGCATTCCTACAATATCTGGGAGTTGCACAATCTCATGGTCTAAGGAAATGATACTTGACATTAGAAAAGCTTTTAGCAAACGAACTACACGATCTTGTGCTATGCTTAGGATTGGGTCTTGTCCATCACATCATTCTCCTAATGATGTGATCCCGTTATCAATGACATCCAATGTCCATGGTCAGGAAACCATAACCATCTATTGATCAACGAGCTAGTCAACTAGAGGCTCACTAGGGACATGTTGTGGTCTATGTATTCACACATGTATCACGGTTACCAGTTAATACAATTATAGCATGAACAATAGACAATTATCATGAACAAGGAAATATAATAATAACCATTTTATTATTGCCTCTAGGGCATATTTCCAACAAGCAAGGCCACCACCCTTGAGGCTAAGAGCTCTGACACCATTGACAATGTCAGGACCAAGACTCTGGGGTACATGCGCAGCAGCATGCGGATCTTTGTGAAGACTGGTGGCATCCAGATCTTCGTGGAGACCAGAGGGCGAAGTCCCCGGCAAGACTCTTTCCAGGGATGACTGCGAGGCCCCGGATAGACCCTTGTCGGGGACAACTGTGGAGCCACAGCGAGGCTTGCACACAACAAGGTTCCGCCACCCCATGGCCGTTCCAGCGCAGCGGCTAGCCAGTCAGCTTGGTGATGCATGCCTCATCAGCCTGGATGAGTGTCAAGACGAGGTGAGGCAGCGACGGATGGGACGGGCTCTATTACCATCCCTGATAAAGTTAGGGGGCACGTAAATGGCACACTTAATGTGTTTGTCCTACAACATAAGTGATAAGCATGTACACTATAGCTACTTTACACCTCCCGTGTGCCACTGTGGCGACCCCTTTTTCGTATAAAAGGAGGCCATGTAGGGGTGGACGTTGTGCAAATCTAGTCTGGTAGTTAATATGTCAATTTCTTTGTCACATCTCTAGCTTCAGGCATTGCTCTAGGTCAGCTTCATGTGTGCATCATGTCTATATTTTTGAAAACTTGAATTGAGGAATATTGGAAGCCTCAAAACCCTAAATAAAAGAGGGGCAAAAACCCTAGAAATCTTATTCATTGCTCCAAAAGGCTCTTCTTAAATGTTTGATAATTTTTGGTAAGGGTTCTGGTCCCAACCAAAATATTGAACATTTTTAAAGAATTATTTTTGGGACTTTGGATTTATTTCATTAGCTATTTGAATTTGAGTTATATTCATATAATTAGAATATAATTTAAATACCCCTGAAATATTTTATAAGCCTTTGGAAAAGTCCATCTAGCAGTATAAAATATTCAGAGGAGTTTTGGCATTGTTTGAATTATTTTAAAATTCAAACAGTGGCAAAAGAATTTAAAAAAAAGAAACAGAACAGAAAAAAAATAAAAGGAGTAAAGCCTACCTGGCCTCACCCGTACAGCCCACCGGCCGGCCCAGCTCCCCCACCTAGCCGGCCTAGCCCACCTCCTCCCCCTTGTCTTCTTCCTCCCCTCGCACCGAAGCAGCTCGGTGGCGAGCGCCGATGCCGCCTCGGCCACCTCCTTCTTCCACCGAGTCGTTCCCGAGCCTCCCCCTCACGCCTCGTGTCCCCTCGCTCCTCTTCCTCCCTCGCTGCTCCCTCTCTCTTCCCCGAACGCTCTTCCCCCCTCCTCTGTTTTCCTCCCCGAACGGAGCCGCCGCCACCGACGAGAGCCACCGTGGCTACCGGCCACCCCACGGCTCCCCGACGCCTCCCAGAGCTCCGCGGGTCCTCCCTCTACCTCCTCAACGAGCCACGAGGCCCCGGACGTGCCGCATCGCTGCCATCGCCGTCGTCTTCTACCTCGGAACCGCCGGCCATCTTCGTCAAATTCGTCGGCTCCGGTGCCTCCCCGAGCTCGCCGAGGCCACCACTGCACCCGCTGTGAGCTCCTGTGCTGTTTCCCCCTCTCCGTTCTCTCGTTTGCACACCACAGCTGCCACTTTGCCGACGACCGGAGCTCGCTGCCGCCGGCCATGTTGCCGTCGCGGCCATGGCTTGTTTCGGTCGCGTCCGAGCACGGCTTTGAGCTCGTGGGGCTCACAGGAAGCCCGTGCGCAGCTCAGCTTGTCCAAAACCCCACCAGGTCCTCGCGCCCGTTACCACCCGAACCCCGGCGCCGCCGCGAGCTCCGTTCCGACGAGCTCCAGCGCCCCCGCCACCACCCTCCTGCTCCTTTGGATACGGGAGAGCACGGGCTACGCCCCGGTGGTCTCCGCGCGCTTTTCCGCCGCCTGTAGCCCATTCCGGCGAAGCACCGCCGCGCGGTTTGGTCGTCGCCGGCCGAACCCCGGCGAGGCTGACGTGGCGGCTTATTTAGCGCTAATCCCCACCATTAGCCACCCCACCAGCCGCTGACAGTGGGCCCCAGAGCCAAGTCAACCCTGGTCAGTGCGGGTTTGACCCAGGGTTAACCCCAGTGTCACTGACTAGTGGACCCCACTGGTCAGGTTTGACCTGGAGGCGCCCTGTTGACCTGCTGACGTCATGATGATGTCAGGCTGACGCAATAAGTATTTTCCGGAATTTAAATAATCTTAAATGATTTAATAATTTCAGAAAATAGCTAAAACTTCTATAAATCATAGAAAATTAATCGTAACTCCAAATTAAATAATTTATATATGAAAAATTATCAGAAAAATTCAAGGAATCCATCTGTACCATTTTCATGCATGTTAGAACAACTTATAGCTGCTGTTTAGCACAAATCAATTAAATGGCATTTGAATAATCACATATGGAGTTTGAATTTGAATCTTGTATTCAAACCAACTTCATTTAATCTGTTGCTAGTTGCATTAGCTCAAAACACATTCATATTGCCATGTCATGAGCATGCATCATACTGTGCATTGCATTGATTGTGTTCCCTTCTGTGTTGCCGGTATTTGTCCCCTCTCGATAGACGCGATACCGATGATGTGATCGTTGACACTGATGAAGACTCAATGTTATCTTCAGAAGTGCCAGGCAAGCAAAACCCCCTTGTTCATTCCGATACAATCCTACTCTCTCGCTCCTGCTCTCTTTTACTGCATTAGGACAACACCGATTCATCTGTTACTTGCTGCGGTAGCTGAACCCCTTTATCCTTTGCATGACCTGTCATTCCACAGTAAATAGATGAAACCCACTAGCATGAGTAGGAGTTGTTTGAGCCCTGTTGTGCCTACTCATTCATGTTTGTTTGTCATGCCTGCTACTGCTTAGAGTTGAGTCAGGTCTGATTCATCGGGGATGAATCAGAGGTGTGTGAACATGTCCTACTGTGTGTGAGCTAAGTGTGTGAACACGATTTGGTAAAGGTAGCGGTGAGAGGCCATGTAGGAGTACATGGTGCGTTGTCTCATTGCAGCCGTCCTCAGGAACTGAGTTCTGTGTTTGTGATCCATGATTCAGCTACTACCATACATTGGGCCCTGAAATATGACCCCGCTCGACTTCTTATTCACCCTTGTCCTCTGTCCAGGAGTTGCAAGTAGTTTCTGGTGTTTGTAGTATGCTGGAGGCCGTGGACAGCGCTGACCGTAGGGGTGGGCTGTGATGCGGTAGGCACGTGGCCGGGTAAACCGGGCGCCCGTTTGGTGTCACGGAACCCTGTTCACATCGTTTGGGGCTGTGAGCGAAACTCCGGCCGGATCTCCTCATGGATGGAACCCGAATAGGCGATAAACCTGGACTAGAGACTTGAGTGTTTAGGTAGGTCGTGGTCTACACCCACGTCGGCTTTCGCTTGAAGTCTGCCGAGCACATGTCGTGTGCAGACGCTAAGTGGTGGAAACATGTATGAAGAAGTACACCCCTGCAGGGTTAACATCATCTATTCGAATAGCCGTGTCCGCGGTAAAGGACTTCTGGGTTGCTTATATCAGTTCATAGACAAGTGAAAGTGGATACTCTAAAATACGCAAAATAAGCGTGAGTGCTATGGATGGCGTTCTCGTAGGGAGACGAGAGCGATTCCATAGTGGTGTATTGATATGGGGAATATGTGGACTCGTGTGCGCCACCCCAAAAGAGTTACTTGCAGTCGTAGTTCAGGATAGCCACCGAGTCAAAGCTGGCTTGCTGCAGTTAAACCCCACCATCCCCTTTGTTGATAATGAAGCATATGTAGTTAGTTCTGATGTAAGTCTTGCTGGGTACATTTGTACTCACGTTTGCCTATTTATGTTTTTGCAGAGAGACTTCGGTCTCGCTAGTAGTTCCGCGTGGACTTCGACGTTTAGCTTGTTACCTCAGCTACGATCTTGTGCCCCGGCAGGATCTGATAGATAGTCGGGCTTCTCAGCCTTTTTCATTTGTAGATGTCTGTACTCAGACATGATAGCTTCCGCTTGTGCTTTGACTTGTATGCTCTGATTGTTGGGTCATGAGACCCATGTTTGTAATGTCTCGCTCCTCGGAGCCTATTGAATAAACTACTTGAGTCGTAGAGTCATTTTGTGATGCCATGTTGTATTGCACATATCGAGCATATTGTGTGTATGTTATTGAAATGCTTGGTATGTGTGGGATCTGACTATCTAGTTGTTTATCTTTAGTAGCCTCTCTTACCGGGAAATGTCTCCTAGTGTTTCCACCGAGCCATGGTAGCTTGCTACTGCTCCGGAACACTTAGTCTGGCCGGCATGTGTCCTTCTTCGTTCCTGTGTCTGTCCCTTCGGGGAAATGTCACGCGATGAATACCGGAGTCCTGTTAGCCCGCTACAGCCCGGTTCACCGGAGTCCTGCTAGCCCAGTGCTACAGCCTGGATTCACTCGCTGATGACCGACACGTTCGATGCTGGGTCATGGATGCCTGTCCCTGTAAGTCTGTGCCACTTTGGATTTACGACTAGCCATGTCAGCCCGGGCTCCTTATCATATGGATGCTAGCGACACTGTCATATACGTGTGCCAAAAGGCGCAAACGGTCCCGGGCAAAGGTAAGGCGACACCCGTGGGAATACCGTGCGTGAGGCCGCAAAGTGATATGAGGTGTTACATGCTAGATCGATGTGACATTGAGTCGGGGTCCTGACAGCGTTGGTATCAGAGCTTGACTGCCTGTAGGATTACCAAGCCAAACTGGTCGAAGTTGAGTCTAGAAATTCTTTAGTTGTATAAGGGAATTGATTGTGGGATGGAACGTAAGGCTCTTTTACTCCTTATACCTCATGCCCTTCTGATCTGAGTCATCTTATCTTTCCTACGGGGATTAAGAACTAGGCTATCTCTTCTTTCTATCAGGATCACGTGTTACTAATCCGTAGACTTATAAGATTGTTGGATTAAGCCTCAGTTCAGTTTCTACCTCTGTATGTTAATTATTGATCTCGAAACCTTGATATTGTGCTTCTGAGTGGTTATGCCACCATTTTTGTGAATGTCTCAAGTCTTCTCTGAGCATTTACAGCCGTTATGCTGTCCGAGTCGTCCCAGGTTTCTAAGTAGTCTGATGCATTTGCAAATCCTTTTCCTATGGTTTCAATGTCTTTTAGGCCAGGTTAATCACACAAATTGTTGAGTTGAGGTACTCTACTGCCTCGACCTTTATGTTGGAGTTATTACTATGACCCTAGGTGTCTCAGGGGATCATCTAGTAGTCTAGCCATGTTTTGTGTCCCAGTGTGATGATTCTGGCTTTTATTCTCGAAAGCATCCCGTGATGCCACTTAGTAGTAGATATTCTATTCCTTGGGCTTTGAACCCGAGATTCACTCTACTTACTTCATGTTGATAGTGTTTGCTAGTTCCTTCAGGATATTAGTAACTTTGCGATAGTCCTCGAGGTCCGTGGTATTTCCTTCTTCCAAATACTATGAACCGCTTATGGCAGATGTTTATTGGATCAAAAGATCACAATTAGAGTACTCTTGAGGAGTTCTCCATTCATAAATCGTGACTCTGCCAGTTCTACCTTTCTGCATGGGTTATCCGGAAGAAATATGTTGAACTTGGTTCGACATACTAATCTATGCATCCACAACTCAGAAAATTATATGTTCCTTTGAGTTGTTCTCCTTAGTTGCATTCTGACCCTCGTCTATCAATTGATAGTCAAGAGTATGCGTGCGTTCGTTTATCGATGCCTATTACTCTTGTGGTCCGTCAAGCCATTCTGTCCTGAATGACTTGGAGAAACAAACTCCAGTACCTCTTCCATATCCAGGATTGGGTCAAAGAAGTTGTACCCCGCAGATCAAAATGCCAATCCAGTTTTTGGTTCTGTTCTACCTTGGAGTATTACCCTCTTTATGTCAGAATTTTCATGAGAACCGCACCAACTCTCATGAATTTTGACGTAGTGATACTTCTCACCATCGTTAGTTATTCCTCGGTCCTAGTGTTGATGCAACCGGAATGCCGACAAGTGAATCGTGATGTGTGAATTCAATACTCCTAGCAACCTTGTTGCTTGGTAGTTAAAGGACAAAATTTTTCATTCTTAGCGTGTTGGTTATTAAATCACCATTCTAAGATAGATTGTGCTACCTAGTCCTTATTTCCTGGTGCACACTTCGATTGATGAGTTAGGATTTTGTCAAGTCCTCACTCATTTGATCATATCGTTTTGCCCTCAAAAGCGAGCTTGTTCTCGAGCTTAGTAACATATCGGTGGTTCGTGATTTTCCGAATATCTTCTCGAAAGTATCACCAGGCTGTCACCTGACTGTTATGTTGAGCTCGTGATCAAGTTGGTTTTCTTATAAACCACCCTTTCTCCAAGAATCTGTGTTAGATATCCCTGAGCTAGTTGGTTAAGCTAGACAACAACTTGGAGAGTTGGAAGATAAAAGCTTGCCTGACTTAGTTCGTTCCAAAAGGATATCCTTGTGTAGTGTGTGTTGGAGAAAGGTGATATCTTCATCGATTGGTCCCTGTGATCGATTGTTGGACCTATCATTTTTATAAAAACTTTGATTTGAGTATGGGTTATCGTCAAATCAAATCAGAACCAACGATGTTCGTAATGTTGTCTTACTCGTGGTCGATCCCTCGAGCATACACCATTATATCTTTTGGGTCTGACCAATGCTATCACTTGTTCACATAATTATGGAATTCCATTTACATGGAAATCTCGATGAATTGTTGTTGAGCCCATCGACAACATCCTTATCTCCCCCATGATTTTGTTGAACATTAAGCTAGTGTTGGAAACTTTTGAAAGCATTTGTTCATGCTAGTTCATGAAGCATATGTTCGGATGTAAGAAGTGACTTCCTCTAGTTCATATGCATTTGATGCAAGTTGCCACCGTGGACTCGAGAAAGTCAATGTTGCTTCCTCTGGAATCATCCCAAGTCGGTCATGCACGTGCGAAGAATTCTGTGGTCTGTTAGACTGATCATCTTCATTCCATATGGGTCTCTAGCACACCAAGCCACTGATCGATTTGTTCAAGGAGAAGAAGTTCCTTCTTAAGAGCATGCCTTATGCAAGGATTTTGATATCCTCATTGATGGTTCCCAACCAGAACTCGGTAGTGTTTTATTGTAAGACTACCATGTGGGCATGCTTGTCTGGAACAACGTGTTCACATGTTTGTAGCAGAACCAGCTCATGTTTTGGAGCTTGCTATCGTAGTTCATTTCCCGAGAATCTCGCAACGTCATCTCATCGATTTGTGTTGCAAACTTTCATTTTTCTTCCGGGACTCGATGAGTCTGGAATAACCTGACACCAACCAGATCTGAATCTCAGGCAGATATGATGGTTGGAACATTTCCCAAGAACTATAATATTGGTCCCTCGATAACAGATAAAGTGGATGTCGTGGCCAACACACCCAGCCGGAAGGCCTATTATTGTAGTATCTTGTTTGAGGAAGTTGGCCACCTCCCCATAAGGATTTCGTAATATTTACCTCCGTAACTATTCCTTATGGATTCTATTGCTCCCGAAGTCCGACCTTTACTTGATGTTCTAGTTAGCAAACCATATCTAAGAATGGGTTACACTAGTACGTCAAGGAGAACATTAGAAGCGGAGTGCTAAATGTCTCTCGGTCGATCATCCAGATTTTATTTCCTTGGCCCCGCCAAGGGTGAAGTCTGAGAAGGTGTTATCCTCCTTTGCGTTTGCATCATCCATCATCATTCATCATGGTAGCAAGTTGTGTTGCCAGGATCCCTGACCCGGATGTTGGTAAAACCTTGATGATTATGGAAATGCTCAAGTTCTTGAGAGCACGCACAAGCGCTAGGTGTTATCATCGGCACTAACTGGGTTTGCTCTCACCTTCCTCGGTTATACTATAACTTCTCAAACAGTGGATTCACTCTCTATTGTTGGGTTCTTCCCCAGTTACTAGAATCATTCCCAACATTTGCATTTTGTTCCCAGCTGGCACCGCCAATGTGTCATTCTACCATGGGTCTCTTCCATCTCCGGTGATAAGCAAACTCATCCATTACGTTGTCTTCAACAAGGTAATCCACATCATCCAAGTCTGAGTATGCCATTCTACCGACCCCCTCCAAACGATCGCTCGAGAATTGTTTTAGGCTGGTTTAAAGAGTTTCAATGATCTCTGAATCAAAAGTAATTCTTTTTGCCACTTAAGGGGATATCTCTACGAGTCACCTTCCCTAAGGTGTATCGTTATGGTATCTTGGCAACTCAACTCCTCGCTACGTTGACAATCGTTTACCACCTTCTTAAGCGTGAAATTGTAGTCTACCTAGTGAACCTTCGTCATCTGCTTCACTCCATTCCTATGGATGTATGCTTCGCCTCTCAGCTCGAGAGATGTTGCTATGTCTCATTCCGTGAGTTAATCCTGAGTAGTTCGACCTTCGAGAAGAACCATTCTTTTAGGATCTTTCTTTTCCTCTCGTTGTCATGTTAGTTGGAGTTCTCAGAGCAAGACTTCGAGACAAAGATGGTGATCGAAACAACGTTCATTTGAAGTGCAACCTGGATCGTGAAGATTATACTAGTTTGCGTTTCCCCTTCATCCTACCCTACGCTTGAATCTCGAGACGAGATTCTTGTTTAGTGGGGGTGAGTTGTCACATCTCTAGCTTCAGGCATTGCTCTAGGTCAGCTTCATGTGTGCATCATGTCTATATTTTTGAAAACTTGAATTGAGGAATATTGGAAGCCTCAAAACCCTAAATAAAAGAGGGGCAAAAACCCTAGAAATCTTATTCATTGCTCCAAAAGGCTCTTCTTAAATGTTTGATAATTTTTGGTAAGGGTTCTGGTCCCAACCAAAATATTGAACATTTTTAAAGAATTATTTTTGGGACTTTGGATTTATTTCATTAGCTATTTGAATTTGAGTTATATTCATATAATTAGAATATAATTTAAATCCCCTGAAATATTTTATAAGCCTTTGGAAAAGTCCATCTAGCAGTATAAAATATTCAGAGGAGTTTTGGCATTGTTTGAATTATTTTAAAATTCAAACAGTGGCAAAAGAATTAAAAAAAAAAGAAACAGAACAGAAAAAAATAAAAGGAGTAAAGCCTACCTGGCCTCACCCGTACAGCCCACCGGACGGCCCAGCTCCCCCACCTAGCCGGCCCAGCCCACCTCCTCCCCCTTGTCTTCTTCCTCCCCTCGCACCGAAGCAGCTCGGTGGCGAGCGCCGATGCCGCCTCGGCCACCTCCTGCTTCCACCGAGTCGTTCCCGAGCCTCCCCCTCACGCCTCGTGTCCCCTCGCTCCTCTTCCTCCCTCGCTGCTCCCTCTCTCTTCCCCGAACGCTCTTCCCCCCTCCTCTGTTTTCCTCCCCGAACGGAGCCGCCGCCACCGACGAGAGCCACCGTGGCTACCGGCCACCCCACGGCTCCCCGACGCCTCCCAGAGCTCCGCGGGTCCTCCCTCTACCTCCTCAACGAGCCACGAGGCCCCGGACGTGCCGCATCGCTGCCATCGCCGTCGTCTTCTACCTCGGAACCGCCGGCCATCTTCGTCAAATTCGTCGGCTCCGGTGCCTCCCCGAGCTCGCCGAGGCCACCACTGCACCCGTTGTGAGCTCCTGTGTTGTTTCCCCCTCTCCGTTCTCTCGTTTGCACACCGCAGCTGCCACTTTGCCGACGACCGGAGCTCGCTGCCGCCGGCCATGTTGCCGTCGCGGCCATGGCTTGTTTCGGTCGCGTCCGAGCACGGCTTTGAGCTCGTGGGGCTCACAGGAAGCCCGTGCGCAGCGCAGCTTGTCCAAAACCCCACCAGGTCCTCGCGCCCGTTACCACCCGAACCCCGGCGCCGCCGTGAGCTCCGTTCCGACGAGCTCCAGCGCCCCCGCCACCACCCTCCTGCTCCTTTGGATACGGGAGAGCACGGGCTACGCCCCGGTGGTCTCCGCGCGCTTTTCCGCCGCCTGTAGCCCATTCCGGCGAAGCACCGCCGCGCGGTTTGGTCGTCGCCGGCCGAACCCCGGCGAGGCTGACGTGGCGGCTTATTTAGCGCTAATCCCCACCATTAGCCACCCCACCAGCCGCTGACAGCGGGCCCCAGAGCCAAGTCAACCCTGGTCAGTGCGGGTTTGACCCAGGGTTAACCCCAGTGTCACTGACCAGTGGACCCCACTGGTCAGGTTTGACCTGGAGGCGCCCTGTTGACCTGCTGACGTCATGATGATGTCAGGCTGACGCAATAAGTATTTTATGGAATTTAAATAATCTTAAATGATTTAATAATTTCAGAAAATAGCTAAAACTTCTATAAATCATAGAAAATTAACCGTAACTCCAAATTAAACAATTTATATATGAAAAATTATCAGAAAAATTCAAGGAATCCATCTGTACCATTTTCATGCATGTTAGAACAACTTATAGCTGCTGTTTAGCACAAATCAATTAAATGGCATTTGAATAATCACATATGGAGTTTGAATTTGAATCTTGTATTCAAACCAACTTCATTTAATCTGTTGCTAGTTGCATTAGCTCAAAACACATTCATATTGCCATGTCATGAGCATGCATCATACTGTGCATTGCATTGATTGTGTTCCCTTCTGTGTTGCCGGTATTTGTCCCCTCTCGATAGACGCGATACCGATGATGTGATCGTTGACACTGATGAAGACTCAATGTTATCTTCAGAAGTGCCAGGCAAGCAAAACCCCCTTGTTCATTCCGATACAATCCTACTCTCTCGCTCCTGCTCTCTTTTACTGCATTAGGACAACACCGATTCATCTGTTACTTGCTGCGGTAGCTGAACCCCTTTATCCTTTGCATGACCTGTCATTCCACAGTAAATAGATGAAACCCACTAGCATGAGTAGGAGTTGTTTGAGCCCTGTTGTGCCTACTCATACATGCTTGTTTGTCATGCCTGCTACTACTTAGAGTTGAGTCGGGTCTGATTCATCGAGGATGAATCAGAGGCGTGTGAACATGTCCTACTGTGTGTGAGCTAAGTGTGTGAACACGATTTGGTAAAGGTAGTGGTGAGAGGCCATGTAGGAGTACATGGTGGGTTGTCTCATTGCAGCCGTCCTCAGGAACTGAGTTCTGTGTTTGTGATCCATGATTCAGCTACTACCATACATTGGGCCCTGAAATATGACCCCGCTCGACTTCTTATTCACCCTTGTCCTCTGTCCAGGAGTTGCAAGTAGTTTCTGGTGTTTGTAGTATGCTGGAGGCCGTGGACAGCGCTGACCGCAGGGGTGGGCTGTGATGCGGTAGGCACGTGGCCGGGTATACCGGGCGCCCGTTTGGTGTCACGGAACCCTGTTCACATCGTTTGGGGCTGTGAGCGAAACTCCGGCCGGATCTCCTCATGGATGGAACCCGAATAGGCGATAAACCTGGACTAGAGACTTGAGTGTTTAGGTAGGTCGTGGTCTACACCCACGTCGGCTTTCGCTTGAAGTCTGCCGAGCACATGTCGTGTGCATACGCTAAGTGGTGGAAACATGCATGAAGAAGTACACCCCTGCAGGGTTAATGTCATCTATTCGAATAGCCGTGTCCGCGGTAAAGGACTTCTGGGTTGCTTATATCAGTTCATAGACAAGTGAAAGTGGATACTTTAAAATGCGCAAGATAAGCGTGAGTGCTATGGATGGCGTTCTCGTAGGGAGACGGGAGCGGATCCATAGTGGTGTATTGATATGGTGAATATGTGGACTCGTGTGCGCCACCTCAAAAGAGTTACATTGCAGTCGTAGTTCAGGATAGCCATCGAGTCAAAGCTGGCTTGCTGCAGTTAAACCCCACCATCCCTTTGTTGATAATGATGCATATGTAGTTAGTTCTGATGTAAGTCTTGCTGGGTACATTTGTACTCACATTTGCCTATTTTATGTTTTGCAGAGAGACTCCAGTCTCACTAGTAGTTCCGCATGGACTTCGACGTTTAGCTTGATACCTCAGCTACGATCTTGTGCCCTCGGCAGGATCTGGTAGATAGTCAGGCTTCTCAGCCTTTTTCATTTATAGATGTCTGTACCCAGACATGATAGCTTCCGCTTGTGCTTTGACTTGTATGCTCTGAGTGTTGGGTCGTGAGACCCCTGTTTGTAATATCTCGCTCCTCGGAGCCTAATGAGTAAAATACTTGAGTCGTAGAGTCATGTTGTGATGCCATGTTGTATTTGCACATATCGAGCATATTGTGTGTATGTTATTGAAATGCTTGGTATGTGTGGGATCTGACCATCTAGTTGTTTATCTTTAGTAGCCTCTCTTACGGGGAAATGTCTCCTAGTGTTTCCACCGAGCCATGGTAGCTTGCTACTGCTCCGGAGCACTTAGGCTGGCCGGCATGTGTCCTTCTTCGTTCCTGTGTCTGTCCCTTCGGGGAAATGTCACGCGATGAATACCGGAGTCCTGTTAGCCCGCTACAGCCCGGTTCACCGGAGTCCTGCTAGCCCAGTGCTACAGCCTGGATTCACTCGCTGATGACCGACACGTTCGATGCTGGGTCATGGATGCCTGTCCCTGTAAGTCTGTGCCACTTTGGATTTACGACTAGCCATGTCAGCCCGGGCTCCTTATCATATGGATGCTAGCGACACTGTCATATACGTGTGCCAAAAGGCGCAAACGGTCCCGGGCAAAGGTAAGGCGACACCCGTGGGAATACCGTGCGTGAGGCCGCAAAGTGATATGAGGTGTTACATGCTAGATCGATGTGACATTGAGTCGGGGTCCTGACATTCTTCATCACTATGGCTCCGAAGAAGAAGACGATCACGGCGATCGGTTCGTCTGGAGACGGTTTGCCCGTGCTAGCATGGACAGGCGACAGAGTAGACGCTTGTGGCATAGGAGATCAAGACCATCCACATCATTCTGGTACCAGGAGCCAGGTGAGCGGCATGGTCTGCAGCCACGACGACGATCCGCACGCCTCCTCCTCCAAGGACGGACCCGTGCTGCCTACGGGCGATGCAGGGACCTCCAAGGGTAGGAAGACGACTTCACCGATGCATGCACCGTGGTCCTCCTAGGTCGTGCATGACGAGCAGTGCCGTGATGTTGGTGACCCTGGGCGTCGCCGCGGTAAGAGCACTCAACATCATTCTCGAGATGCGCAGGGCCAACATGCATGCCAAGATGCTGGTGAAAAAGGCGCGTGGCCACGGAACCGTGACGGAGCTCCTTCTAACATAGTTAGAAGTCTGAGCACCTCCCGTTACTCACGTTTGTCACTGCCACCCATGCGAGTAGAAGCATTGGCACGAGCATAGCTACTCCTCGACTTTCCTACTGTTGCGAAGAGGCAAGAAGAGTGAAGGAATGCTATCTAAAGGCCCTTATCGGGTAATATGAGTCACCAGGCCCGGCGCAGTCCACCTGGAGGCCGAATATGGTATTCCCGTGACTAACTCCCGGAATATCGAACATCTTCGCAAGTTTTACCCATAAGGCGCGATTGCGGGGACCCCCGGCAACCCCTCCTTTTTACCAGCCTTGCTAGCAAGGCATGTAACCCTATGTACAGAGCCATGCTGTAACGCCCCAAGACCGATGCTTCAGAAGACTTCCAGCTATTCCGAGTTTTGCCTTGTGTTTCTTTTGTGCTTGCTCTTTTATTTTTGCATTGCATCATGTCATCATGCCATCATGCCATTTAATTTTTATAACTCTTATAAATAAATTGTATGGATCTTTGATCCATTTAAATTGAGGGAAGGGTGACTTCTCTTTATAACATACCCTCCCGATATTTAGGGAGATATTATAAATTATTCCATTTATTTGGAATCACCCATGAACCCACTTGCATATTAAATCCCTTGGCCTTCTTCTTCTTCAAGTTTTGGCTCTCTAACCTTGCCAATAATTCTTTTGCCATTTTCCGGAGCTCCACCAAAAATTCGAACATCTTTGGACACTGCGGTATCCTAGTCCTAGTTCAAACCCATTTGAATTAAATTCAAATGAGTTTGAATTTAAATCTTTCAATCATGGCCTTTCTATTTTTCATGGAATGAGCATATTTTTGTGAGTCCGGGAAAATTATCCCCTTGCGCTTTTTCTTCCCCTAACCCTTCTTTCTTTTCTTTCTTAATCTCTGTTTTTTTCTCTTTTCTTTTAGTAGAGAGAGAGAGCCCAGCCTAGCAGCCTTGCAGCCCAGCCAGGCCTCTGGCCTTTTCCTCTCCACCTGGGCCGACCCAACCGGCCTCTCAGGCCCAGCTGCCCCTCCTAAACCTAGCCCGACCCCCTCCTCCGCATCTCTCTCCCTCGACTCCCTCCAGCGCCGCCGCAACGCCCGATCCCCATCCCCTCGATCCATCTCCTCCTCCTCCTCGTTCCCGCAACGCACGACCCCAATCCCTCCTCTCGATCCCCATCTCCCTCTCGTCTCTCACCTCGCGCTCGCCCGCTGCCAGCACCAGGGAGAGCCCCTGCATCTCCACCGGCACCATCCGTCCCCGTCGCCCGAGCGCTCAAGGAGAGCAGCTCCTCGAGTGCGACGCCTTCCCTTCTCCTGCGCCTCCATCTCCTGCGCCTGCATCCTCCTCATCTCCTCGCGCCGGCCCTGCCACCAAGCCCTACCACCAGAGCTCGCCTTCATCCCGACTCCGGCTGGATCAGGCCCCTGCGCGCGACCCCGCTGCCTTGCTGCCTCCTCCCCGCCGTTGCCTCTCCAGGACGCCGCTCCTAGCCTCCCGCGCCACCACTGGAGGCCAACTCCAGCGCCCCCTGCCTCGACCTCCTCTGCAAGCTACAGCCGCCTCGCGCCAAGTCCCTCTCTGACGTCCTCTATTAGGGAACGAGCACGACGCTCGCCGCTTCCCTTTGTATGTCCCGTGCACCTGGAAATCGAGCAACAACGCTCGTCCTCGAGAGCGTTGACCAGCCGCCTTCGCCAGATCCTTCAGCCTCACCTCGTGGTCCAAATCCGCACAGCCATGCATGACATGGAGCCGTTCGCCTCCTGTGCACGCCTTGTTTTCTCCCAAGTCTAGTAAGGCCGCCTTGCACTACCATGGCTCGAAGACCCGTGTACCACAAGTGCCAAGTTCGACTACCGCACGGTTACACCAAGTTCCACTACGTTTGCCATGTACATCTACACCAAGACCGGACCGACAAGTACCCTGACAACGTGTGTACCTCTACCGACGACCCCGGACATCTATGAAAAACGTGTACAACTACTTCCTCTATGACCGCTACGAGAACGTCTACTTCCACTACGACACGAGTACAACTACTTCCACTACGACCTATGAACGACTACTTCCCTTGACGTTTTTGAACCGCCCGGAAACGCTCACTACAAAGGTATAACCCGAGACGACTGCGATGAGACGCCCTTGCATGTATGAGATGTACGATATGTTTGCACCGTGCCCGTTTGTTTCGTGCATGTTCCTCGTTTGCCATGCCACCGTCCCGTGGGAACCCAGAATCCGGGAGCACCCCACCATCCTTGCATGACACGCATCCGCACGCCTCCTTTTGCACCGGTATCTCCGTGAGCTACCGGAACCGATATGTTGCCGTGGCACAATTTTCATTTCGCCGCCGTGGCACCCTTTTTCCTTCCGCCATGGCGACAAATGCTACTTATGTCACACCGTGCATTTTGTAACATTTCATTTTCATTATTAAAGCATGAAAATTTGGACCAACAAAAACTTTTTGCATTTTTTTGGCTTTTATTTGGAGTTGGTTTTCTCTCTGTGTTTCTTTCAAGTGCTTCTTGAAGTCAACTACTCTGCCCTCTATATTCCACCTCCTTACCCCAAGCTCCTGACCAATGACCATGCCATGTGAATAGTGCTATATGGAGTTTTCTTACAAAAATAATTTGGCCAGAAAGTATTTTCTAAAATTAGTTTTCCAAAAACCCCTGAATTGAGGTTTGCACTACAAGTACTTGATTAAGGGCAGTAAAAATCTTTCCAAAAATATATTAGACTCCTATTAGATATAGGATGCCCAGGAACCACAAAAATATAATTTTAAAAGTTACTGTTCTATTTTATTTAAAGGCTTTTTCTTAAGGCCAGAAATGGTCTTTAATAGGAAAAAATTACTTTACTGTTTCAAAAATATTTGACAAAATTTAGGGAAACTCATAGGACATATATTGTCCATATATAAGAGTTTCAACACCTGGTCATGTTCAAAATATTGGTCAAATCCCTCTAAAACCCTTTCTGGATATTTCAAGCTTTTGAAATATTTACAAAGGAAATATTCTCCAAAAATTCCAGGAAAATTCGATCATGTCACATATGACATATTAGATGATCTTGCCAAGTCTCATGACTTGGAGAACAAGATAACACCATCAAAACCCCTCAAAACTATCTCTGTCCATTCTGAAGTTTGATCAACTTTACATTGCCAAGTATGTCCAAATGTGCTCAAACTTGGTGGACATGCTTCATTGGTCTAATGATGCATCTGGACTAAATGGCACAGGTTGGAGAATAGGAAGTCTTGGTCAAAGTGCCTCAAAACCCTCTCTGACCAGAATCAAGTTTGAACTACTTTGCACTACCAACTTTTTCTCCAGGACCCCAACTTTGGTGAGCCTGATCATGTGACCAAATAAGGCTACCACACCAAGTGGCACATCAAGGAGAAATGATTTACTCCACTGGATCTACACAAATCCATTTCTGCCCATTTCTAGGGTTTGCAAAAGTTGCATTGGCAACTTTGTCCAAATAAGCTCAAAATGGGTGGAAGGCCCTAAATATATGTGACATTTCACCCCTTGGAGTATCTTGGCCAGTGGGAGTCATTAGCTTACCCAAAACTCCATCAAACACCTTCTGGCAAAATACTAAAAAGCCTATTTTTGCCACTTTCACTAATCTCCTTGAGTTCATCTTTTTGCCACAACCCCTCCTCACTCCCCTTTGTCACTTAGACACTTTTCTACCCGAGGAAGCAATGTGGAGGAAGGAGGGAATCACGTTTGTCCTCTCTGGACAACAACTTCCCTTCTCTCTCCCAGCCTCTCTCTCTCCCCTCTGCACCCCAGAGCATCCCAGGCTCTTTCCAGGTTTTGCCCCCTTCCACTGTAGCCTCCAGACAGAAAAGGACGCGCGCACGACGCGGAAAACCCGCGGATGCCGGCCAAAGTCGCGCTCTGGAGCGCCTGCCAGAGCGCCGACCGTTGACACCGCGCCTCCCGACCGCCTCGTGCCTTCCCATCGCGCCAGTTGATGTGTCTTGACGTCTGCGACACGCCGCCGTGCCGTCCCCATTGTCTCTCCCTCTCTCTCCCCTCCTGCAGCGCGTGCCCGACGCCGTCCGGCTCGGCCAATGGCCGGCCTCACACGCGCGGGCGCCAGAACACTCCCCCGCTCTCTCTCCTCCTCCCTGGCGCCCTACTCCATCCCCACGAGCGCCGTGGACAGCTCCAACCTCTCTCCAACGGCTTCCAGAGCCGATCCCGCGGGCGCCCGTAGGCCACGCCCACGGTGAACCACGGCCAGCCTATATAAGGCGCTCCCGAGCCCTTCTCTTCCTCCCTGTCGCCCCTCCACACACCCAATCCACCCCCGGAACCACCCACTTCTCTCCAGAGCCGCCCGAGCTCGAGATCGAGCTCGAGCTCCGCCGCCTCGGGTCGCCGTCGATCTACGGGTACAGGCCTCCTCCGCTCCTTTTCTCTCTCGAACTGGACTCCCCTCGCCTCACTGATGCTTTCCCCTCTCTTTCCCCCTCGTTTTGCAGCCGGAAACGGCCGGAACCACCGGCGCCCGAAGCACCTCCGCCGCGGGACCTCGTCGCCGGCGAAGCAGGCCACCCCGGCGACCGTCTCCACCACCACCAGAACCGCGACTCGCTCCTGAGTCCAACGGTAGCCTCCGCGCCCCTTCCCGTGCCCTGTATCGCCGCCGGCGAGCTCGCCGTCGCCTCTGGCCGGAGGTAGACGACGGCCGCCGTGGGGCCGGCCCGTCAGCCACACGCCCTGACGGGTGGGATCCACCCGTCAGGTTTAAAACGTGCGCGCGCGCGCGCACCGATCCGCCGTCGGCTGAAGGCGTATTCAGCCTTTACGCCTTCGATGTGGCGGCCGCGTGGGCTGGGTTTCCCCCCCTGGGCCTGCTGCTGCTGTGGCCTCTCTGGCCCAGTGGCACAGCGCCGTTTCTCTTTTTCCTTTTCTGTATTATTTCCAAAAATTCCACAGGACAGAATATTAATCCAAATGCATTGATTCCAATTTCTAAATTCCTAGAATATTGCAACCTATTTAATGGTGCAACTTTCATTCAAATCCAACCACCTTTTATTCTCTGTAAATATTTAAATGTGGTTTTTAGCATTTAAATAGGCCTTTGAAAATCCATAACTCCTATTTTGCTGCTCCAAAACCAAAACCAAAAGTTGTCCCCTTCCTAGCCTTCCTCTTAGTATGTTACAAAAATAAGTTGACATTTTTGTGAGCACTTTGACTTTTCTGTTTTTATTATTGTCTTATTTTCCCGTTGTTTTCTTGCGACGTTAGATCCCGTGTTTGACGAGGTAGCTGAGGAAGAAGGAGGAGCAGAGCCTGAAGACTTTGAAGATCAAGCCAACCAAGGCAAGCAGCCCTTTGACCATGACTATGATACCCCTTTATATGCATGTCATTTTTAGCTCTTTATTATCGATGCATCGGAATCATGATGAGATGGTGAACCACGTGGGTTGGTTACCACGATTACTTCCTCGTTGATACTTGCAGTGTGCATGGCCCTACCTTCTTATGAGGGTTATGCCGGTGGGAGTAGATAGGATGCAAATGTAGATGCTACACAAATGGGGTGGGTTTGTGCATGGTGAAGGAGGCAATGTGATTTCAAAAGTCTTTTCGAAAACCCCGTCGGGTGCCACCTATGCCCGAGGGAGATGATGAGATGGGTGACCACTTGATGACGAAGTGGTGTGCCAAGGAAGGTGTGTGTTGTTTTCAAAACGGATTGGTCGGAGTTGCGACCGTTATTCCAACCTTACATGCGCGACCACTCTACCCTTATATGGGAAAGGGCATTATTGAGTACCTAGACCGATACTAGCTTGGAGCCTGCATTACTAGTGACGGGGGAGAGTTGGTGCTCTCTCTTGGGACGGGGTCGTGCCAGGTAGGGCGGCCATGACTGTTTTCACAGGGCACCGGACACACCGTTGGTACCCCGTGCTTGTGGTATGTGATGAAAATGGGAGCGAGGCTCCACAACTTTATGATGTGAAATGTTCGGCACGGGGGTTACTACCAATCGAGTGGACTCCATGTTAGTGTCGTCTAGGGAAAGGTAGTGATCGGGTGCTTACCTCGGGTACTTGAGGTACCGCGGGTCGTGGATGACACGGAAGTTCCCCGGATCTAGTGGGTAAAGTGTGCAACCTCTGCAGAGTGTAAAACTATTCGAATAGCCGTGTCCACGGTCAAGGACAGTTGGGTAACCGCTCTTGGGCTACGTCCACTTGTTTTCAAACCCGGTGTGTGTGAGATGATGGTGTTGTCTTGGATCAAGTCAGAGGACTTGACACGATTGAGATGGGTTGGTGCCCTCTCTGTTTATGATAAATGGGTTGGTGCCCCTTTCTATTTATGTTGATATCTGTGACCAGATCTTATGGTTACTTGAATTCTCTTGATGCATGCTTTATAGGATGTTGAACATGTCCTGCACTCAAAACTAGCTTTATGCAAAACTTTACCTATGTCATGCATTACTGTACCTTGAACCAAATCATGGGTTGCTTGCGAGTACATTCAAAGTACTCATTGGCCTGCCACTGGTTATTTAATTGACCAGGCATGGGAGAACCGGAGTTCGAAGAAGAGTTCTTTGGAGACGATCATGCGAACTAGGACGTTCCCAGTCAGAATGCCTGTAGGGTTAAGGCAGATGGCATGGGTTCTACTTATCGACGACGATTTCCGCTGCTATGTTTCATTTGATGTTCAGCCCTTAAGGCTTTATCGATGTAAGACTTGACCATGTTGGTCTCTATTTGTGTAAGACGGTATGAATGGATGTAAGACTCTTGTTATTCAGCTTCTGTGTGTTCAGTGAGCATTGATCTCTGGGATCACTGTACACGTGCATTCGGTGATCACGACTTGCGAGTCGGGGTCCCCACAGAGCTGGTATCAGAGCCATCCTGACTGTAGGAAGCCTTAGTTAGCATGGACGTTAGTTAGCGCGAGACTATCCACCAGGTTACCCATATACCTATGTTTATGTTAGTATCCCAAACATAGGTCACATTCCTTTATTGACCCTTCCCTTCCACTTTTTGTAGATGGCCGCCGTACCCGAGGACTTCCTGACCACTGGGTTTCCTGTGCTTCTTGAGGATAGCCTCAGGAAGTGCCAGTTCACTCGAGTCCCCACCTTCTCCTACCACGAGCACTGGGTCGACAGCACCAAGAAGGAGTATCACGTGGAGGTAGTCGTGAGGGCGAATGACGCCCCGACGAGCTGGTTCTTTGAGGGACCCCAGATGGCGACACTGCTTCTCGCCGTGGAGACTGCTGCCCTCAAGGCGCTGACTCGCCTCCGGGATCTCCTGCCAGAGATGGCGAGAGAGCCAGCCACTCGTTACCTGCCTTATCGTAAGGAAGGTGATGACGAGAGCAGCGCACCAGCACCACCCTTGGACGAGGGACTTTCTCTCCGCTTCCAGACCTACTTCAGCTTGTGTGCCGACAGTCTGGCACAACACCTGGCCTCGGAGTCGACGGAGCTTCGGAAGGAACTCCGCGAGACCAAGGAGCTCCTCCGCATAGTTCAGATGAAGGCAGACAGGATCAAGAAGGATGGAGCGCCCCCTGGACAGCCCGCAGTAGCGTATCGAGGCGGACGACCCCCACAGGTCGCACATGCCGAGGGACCACCTCAGCCACGCCGTATGACGGCAAAGGAGTACCGCAACCTCTTCAAGACGCCACCAGCAAAGCAGCGCCGTGTTCTGCTCCTTCACTCCCCCGCTTCCTCGAGCGATGAGGAGACCCAGACAGATGAAGATGAGGAAGAAGATCCAGAGGAGCCAGAATACCCGACCGAGCATTCCACCACTTAGACTCCGTTCAGGACTAGGATAGGCTAGCTCGTAGCCTATGGTAGGATAGGTCGTGTACCCCCTTTTGCGAAGTCGAGTCCTTGTAATGGTTCTTGTGAAACCATGTTATGTTGCGTTTGCGTTCAGCTTGCTTTCATGAAGTCGTACTTTCCCTTCGGGAACTTGTAAACGACTACATTCCTCATTTGGTTTTAATGCATGAGTTTGGCCCTTCTGGCCTTTGTTTAACTTAAATTGTGTCACACCACCCCCTTACTAGGCATTCCATCTATACTGCTTTCCCTCATTGTTGTTCCCAATCATGAGACCTTGACCGCTCCAACAGGATGCCTGTTGTAACACGTACTGGTACCTCTACCCAGCCGCAAGAAGCCGGAGGTTCTGCTGAGGCCGGAGCCAGCCAGGACCAAGCCCAAGGACAGACTCCACCACCACCACCTCCTCCAAGCATGGATATGGCTCAGCTTCTCCAAGCCTTTCGAGAGGAGCGCCAAGCCAACACTGCAGCCCTCCAGATGATTGCTCAGGCTGTCAACCGCCAGCCGGCGGGGCACAGCCATGGACGTTCCACACTGGTGGAATTCAAGAAGCATGCACCACCCACTTTCATCGAGACTGCTAAACCCCTGGATGCAGACGACTGGGTCCGCACCATTGAGGATCTGCTGGCACTAGTCAGATGCACTGAGGACCGTGATAAAGTGGCGTATGCTGCCCACTGTCTCGGGGGGACTGCCAGAGCTTGGTGGGATGGATTCAAGGCTATGCATGTTGAGCAAGACATCACTTGGGACACCTTCAAGACGGAATTCCGCAAGGCCCACATCCCTTCTGGAATCATGGCCATCAAGAAGCATGAGTTCCGAGCCCTGAAGCAAGGTAGTAGCACTGTCAAGGAGTACATGCAGAAGTTCAGTGTTCTCTCAAGGTATGCCCCTGAGGATGTCAGCACTGATGCTGCCAAAAGGGAGCGCTTCATGGAAGGCCTTAACCAGACTCTGCAGTACTCGCTTGTTGTGTGTGACTGCCCAACCTTTCCTGATCTGGTGAACAAGGCACTCATGCTTGAGGACAAGCGACGTGCCTTGGATGACACTCGTAAGCGCAAGATGATCAGCAAGGGTAGCTCCAGCAACCAGAAGCCTCGCCCGTGGCAGCCAGCCCCGGTCAAGCCAACCTATCAGCAGCCAAGAGCTCCTGCACCTCGCACCAACTATCCACCTCAGCAGTATGCCAACCCCAGGCCAGCTTACAACAACCCCAATAACAATGCTGGCAAGGGCGTCGTCCCCAATCAAGTCACTTGTTTCGGATGTGGACAGCCAGGGCATTACTCCAAGAATTGCCCCAACAAGAAACCTGACGCCCCGCGCCCCAATGCGCAGAACCTGGGACAAGGCCGTGGAATGCCACCAAGGAACCAAGCTCCCCGCAACTTGCCCAACAATGGCAGGGGTCGTGTGAATCATGTCACCGCGGAAGAAGCCCAGGAAGACCTGGACGTCGTGCTGGGTACGTTCCTTGTCAATTCAGCACCCGCAACTGTTTTGTTTGATTCTGGAGCCACGCATTCTTTTGTCACCCAAAGTTTTGCATTAAAAAGTGGCATGACCCCTACACCCCTGAATAACCCTATGGTGGTACAAACCCCCGGAGCAGAGATGAGAGCCAAGATAGGATGTAAAGGAGTCGGGATTACCATTAACGGGGTAGACTTCCTAGCAGACCTTATCATCCTAAAATCACAAGGCTTGGATGTGATCTTGGGAATGGATTGGCTCAGCAAGCACCAAGGCTTGATTGATTGCGCCAACCGGACGGTCACTATGACCAATGACCGAGGAGTCAAAGTCAAATTTGCCTCCAACCCCTCTTCTGCTCAAGCCAACCAAGCCAACTGTCTGACTGAAGTTGGATTGGAACAAGTGCCGGTAGTATGCGAGTATCCCGATGTTTTTCCTGATGAGCTACCAGGAATGCCTCCTGACCGAGACATTGAGTTCATCATCGAGCTCATACCCGGAGCACGACCCATCTATAAGAAGCCTTATAGGATGGGATCGGAGGAGTTAGCAGAATTGAAGAAGCAGTTGGAAGAGCAGTTGAGGAAGGGATTTATCCGCCCTAGTGCCTCCCCTTGGGGATCACCTATTCTGTTTGTGGCAAAGAAGGACGGTACCATCCGCTTATGCATTGACTACCGCTCCCTCAACGAGGTTACAATCAAGAACAAGTACCCACTTCCCAAGATTGAAGATCTGTTTGATCAACTCAATGGGGCCAAGGTGTTCTCCAAGATCGACCTCAGATCTGGGTACTACCAACTGAAGATCAGACCCCAAGATATTCCGAAGACGGCATTCGTAACCAGATATGGCCTGTATGAATGCACGGTCATGTCCTTTGGGTTGACCAATGCCCCAGCTTACTTCATGTATCTCATGAATAAGGTCTTCATGGAATATTTGGACAAGTTCGTCGTCGTCTTCATTGATGACATTCTTGTCTTCTCGAAGTCGGAAGAAGAACACGAGCAACACTTGAGGATGGTCCTAGACAAGCTTCGAGAGCACCAACTGTATGCCAAGTTCAGCAAGTGTGAATTCTGGCTGCGTGAAGTTGGATTTCTGGGACATGTTCTAACAGAAGAGGGATTGTCAGTCGACCCTGCCAAGATAGAAGCCGTGACTGAATGGCAATCCCCGAGCAATGTGAAGGAAGTCAGAAGCTTCCTCGGACTTGCGGGATATTACCGCAAGTTCGTTGAAGGATTCTCAAGCATTACCCGACCCATGACTCAGCTCTTGAAGAAGGACAAGAAGTTCGAATGGACGCCGAAGTGCGAAGAAAGCTTCCAGGAGCTGAAGAAGAGGCTAACCACCGCTCCAGTTCTGGCCACACCAGATATACACAAGGAGTTTGTGATATATTGTGATGCGTCAAGAATCGGACTGGGAGGTGTTCTAATGCAAGAAGGCAGAGTCGTGGCCTACCTTTCAAGGCAGCTACGACCTCACGAAGAGAACTACGCTACTCATGACCTTGAGCTAGCAGCAGTGGTTCATGCCCTGAAGACTTGGCGACATTACCTCTTGGGGAAGCGATGTGAGGTATACACGGATCACAAAAGTCTGAAGTATATTTTCACTCAGAGGGAATTGAACATGAGGCAGAGAAGATGGCTGGAGTTGATAAAGGATTATGACCTCAGTGTTCAATACCACCCTGGAAAGGCTAATGTGGTAGCAGACGCGTTGAGCAGGAAGGCTTGCTCCTTGAATGCTATGCTAAAGCACAAGCTACCCGCCTTGTATGAAGAACTTGAAAGCTTCGGGTTGGAACTGGTTGCACCAGGATTCTTGGCCAGCCTCGAAGTTAAGCCTACCTTGATGGATGATATCAAGAAAGCTCAGAAGGGGCATGAGAGTATTGAAGGCATCAAGAGGAAGATCAAGGCAGGCAAAGCCTCAGGATTCTCAGAAGATGAGGAAGGAATTGTGTGGTTTGGGAATCGCATCTGCGTGCCCAACAAGGTTGAGCTCAAGAACCTGATCTTGCAAGAAGCTCATGACAGCCCATATTCCATCCACCCTGGAGGCACCAAGATGTATCAAGACCTGAAGGAAAGATTTTGGTGGCACGGGATGAAAAGGGAGATTGCCACCTATGTTGCAAAATGCGACGTATGCCAGAGAGTCAAAGCTGAGCATCAGCGACCCGCTGGATTGTTGCAACCCCTTAAGGTGCCTGAATGGAAGTGGGACAGAGTCGGGATGGACATCATCACCGGTTTACCCAGGTCAAGCAAGGGACATGACTCAATATGGGTCATCGTTGACCATTTGACCAAGGTGGCCCACTTCATTCCTGTCAAGACGACCTACAAGGGGAACCAGTTAGCCAGTCTCTACATCAACCGAATCGTGAGCCTTCATGGTGTTCCCAAGGAGATTGTGTCAGATCGAGGAACCCAGTTCACCTCAAGGTTTTGGAAGAAATTCCAGGAGGCTATGGGGACCAAGTTGTCCTTCAGCACTGCTTTCCACCCACAGACCGGAGGTCAGGCCGAGCGAGTGAATCAAATACTCGAAGACATGCTCCGAGCCTGTGTCTTAGCTTATGGAGCTAAGTGGGAAGATTGCCTCCCTTTCGCCGAGTTCTCTTACAACAACAGTTATTAGGCCAGCCTTCAGATGGCACCATTTGAAGTGTTATACGGGCGGAAGTGCCGTACACCTCTCAACTGGTCGGAGACCGGAGAAGGACTTGTCTTTGGGCCTGATATCCTTCGTGAAGCAGAAGAGCAAGTCCAGCTTGTCAGAGAGCGTCTGAAGTCTGCCAAGTCAAGGCAGAAGAGCTATGCGGACTCACGTCGCAGAGACATAAACTTCCGAGTTGGAGACCATGTCTATCTCCGGGTCACCCCTCTCAAAGGAGCCCAGCGCTTTCATGTCAGGGGAAAGCTCGCTCCGAGATACATTGGGCCCTTCAAGATCACTGAGCAACGAGGGGAGGTGGCTTACCAGTTGGAACTTCCACCTGAACTTTCTGATGTGCACAACGTGTTCCACGTGTCACAACTCCGGAAGTGTCTCCAAGTTCCAGACAAGCCCGACCTCTACAAGGACGTCAATCATCAAGCCATTGATCTTCAACCTGATTTGACTTATCGTGAGCGGCCCATCTGCATTCTGGATGAGGCTAAACGACGCACTCGAAGCCGCACCATCAAGTACTTCAAGGTCCAATGGAGCAACCACACTGAAGCAGAAGCAACTTGGGAGCGTGAAGACTACCTTAGATCCGAATTTCCGTATCTCTTTTAAGCCTAGTTTAGGAATCTCGGGGACGAGATTCTTGTAAGGGGGGTAGGTCTGTCACACCGTGCATTTTGTAACATTTCATTTTCATTATTAAAGCATGAAAATTTGGACCAACAAAAACTTTTTGCATTTTTTTGGCTTTTATTTGGAGTTGGTTTTCTCTCTGTGTTTCTTTCAAGTGCTTCTTGAAGTCAACTACTCTGCCCTCTATATTCCACCTCCTTACCCCAATCTCCTGACCAATGACCATGCCATGTGAATAGTGCTATATGGAGTTTTCTTACAAAAATAATTTGGCCAGAAAGTATTTTCTAAAATTAGTTTTCCAAAAACCCCTGAATTGAGGTTTGCACTACAAGTACTTGATTAAGGGCAGTAAAAATCTTTCCAAAAATATATTAGACTCCTATTAGATATAGGATGCCCAGGAACCACAAAAATATAATTTTAAAAGTTACTGTTCTATTTTATTTAAAGGCTTTTTCTTAAGGCCAGAAATGGTCTTTAATAGGAAAAAATTACTTTACTGTTTCAAAAATATTTGACAAAATTTAGGGAAACTCATAGGACATATATTGTCCATATATAAGAGTTTCAACACCTGGTCATGTTCAAAATATTGGTCAAATCCCTCTAAAACCCTTTCTGGATATTTCAAGCTTTTGAAATATTTACAAAGGAAATATTCTCCAAAAATTCCAGGAAAATTCGATCATGTCACATATGACATATTAGATGATCTTGCCAAGTCTCATGACTTGGAGAACAAGATAACACCATCAAAACCCCTCAAAACTATCTCTGTCCATTCTGAAGTTTGATCAACTTTACATTGCCAAGTATGTCCAAATGTGCTCAAACTTGGTGGACATGCTTCATTGGTCTAATGATGCATCTGGACCAAATGGCACAGGTTGGAGAATAGGAAGTCTTGGTCAAAGTGCCTCAAAACCCTCTCTGACCAGAATCAAGTTTGAACTACTTTTCACTACCAACTTTTTCTCCAGGACCCCAACTTTGGTGAGCCTGATCATGTGACCAAATAAGGCTACCACACCAAGTGGCACATCAAGGAGAAATGATTTACTCCACTGGATCTACACAAATCCATTTCTGCCCATTTCTAGGGTTTGCAAAAGTTGCATTGGCAACTTTGTCCAAATAAGCTCAAAATGGGTGGAAGGCCCTAAATATATGTGACATTTCACCCCTTGGAGTATCTTGGCCAGTGGGAGTCATTAGCTTACCCAAAAATCCATCAAACACCTTCTGGCAAAATACTAAAAAGCCTATTTTTGCCACTTTCACTAATCTCCTTGAGTTCATCTTTTTGCCACAACCCCTCCTCACTCCCCTCTGTCACTTAGACACTTTTCTACCCGAGGAAGCAATGTGGAGGAAGGAGGGAATCACGTTTGTCCTCTCTGGACAACAGCTTCCCTTCTCTCTCCTAGCCTCTCTCTCTCCCCTCTGCACCCCAGAGCATCCCAGGCTCTTTCCAGGTTTTGCCCCCTTCCACTGTAGCCTCCAGACAGAAAAGGACACGCGCGCGACGCGGAAAACCCGCGGATGCCGGCCAAAGTCGCGCTCTGGAGCGCCTGCCAGAGCGCCGACCGTTGACACCGCGCCTCCCGACCGCCTCGTGCCTTCCCATCGCGCCAGTTGATGTGTCTTGACGTCTGCGACACGCCGCCGTGCCGTCCCCATTGTCTCTCCCTCTCTCTCCCCTCCTGCAGCGCGTGCCCGACGCCGTCCGTCTCGGCCAATGGCCGGCCTCACACGCGCGGGCGCCAGAACACTCCCCCGCTCTCTCTCCTCCTCCCTGGCGCCCTACTCCATCCCCACGAGCGCCGTGGACAGCTCCAACCTCTCTCCAACGGCTTCCAGAGCCGATCCCGCGGGCGCCCGTAGGCCACGCCCACGGTGAACCGCGGCCAGCCTATATAAGGCGCTCCCGAGCCCTTCTCTTCCTCCCTGTCGCCCCTCCACACACCCAATCCACCCCCGGAACCACCCACTTCTCTCCAGAGCCGCCCGAGCTCGAGATCGAGCTCGAGCTCCGCCGCCTCGGGTCGCCGTCGATCTGCGGGTACAGGCCTCCTCCGCTCCTTTTCTCTCTCGAACTGGACTCCCCTCGCCTCACTGATGCTTTCCCCTCTCTTTCCCCCTCGTTTTGCAGCCGGAAACGGCCGGAACCACCGGCGCCCGAAGCACCTCCGCCGCGGGACCTCGTCGCCGGCGAAGCAGGCCACCCCGGCGACCGTCTCCACAACCACCAGAACCGCGACTCGCTCCTGAGTCCAACGGTAGCCTCCGCGCCCCTTCCCGTGCCCTGTATCGCCGCCGGCGAGCTCGCCGTCGCCTCTGGCCGGAGGTAGACGACGGCCGCCGTGGGGCCGGCCCGTCAGCCACACGCCCTGACGGGTGGGATCCACCCGTCAGGTTTAAAACGTGCGCGCGCGCGCGCACCGATCCACCGTCGGCTGAAGGCGTATTCAGCCTTTACGCCTTCGATGTGGCGGCCGCGTGGGCTGGGTTTCCCCCCCCCCCTGGGCCTGCTGCTGCTGTGGCCTCTCTGGCCCAGTGGCACAGCGCCGTTTCTCTTTTTCCTTTCCTGTATTATTGCCAAAAATTCCACAGGACAGAATATTAATCCAAATGCATTGATTCCAATTTCTAAATTCCTAGAATATTGCAACCTATTTAATGGTACAACTTTCATTCAAATCCAACCACCTTTTATTCTCTGTAAATATTTAAATGTGGTTTTTAGCATTTAAATAGGCCTTTGAAAATCCATAACTCCTATTTTGCTGCTCCAAAACCAAAACCAAAAGTTGTCCCCTTCCTAGCCTTCCTCTTAGTATTTTACAAAAATAAGTTGACATTTTTGTGAGCACTTTGACTTTTCTGTTTTTATTATTGTCTTATTTTCCCGTTGTTTTCTTACGACGTTAGATCCCGTGTTTGACGAGGTAGCTGAGGAAGAAGGAGGAGCAGAGCCTGAAGACTTTGAAGATCAAGCCAACCAAGGCAAGCAGCCCTTTGACCATGACTATGATACCCCTTTATATGCATGTCATTTTTAGCTCTTTATTATCGATGCATCGGAATCATGATGAGATGGTGAACCACGTGGGTTGGTTACCACGATTACTTCCTCGTTGATACTTGCAGTGTGCATGGCCCTACCTTCTTATGAGGGTTATGCCGATGGGAGTAGATAGGATGCAAATGTAGATGCTACGCAAATGGGGTGGGTTTGTGCATGGTGAAGGAGGCAATGTGATTTCAAAAGTCTTTTCGAAAACCCCGTCGGGTGCCACCTATGCCCGAGGGAGATGATGAGATGGGTGACCACTTGATGACGAAGTGGTGTGCCAAGGAAGGTGTGTGTTGTTTTCAAAACGGATTGGTCGGAGTTGCGATCGTTATTCCAACCTTACATGCGCGACCACTCTACCCTTATATGGGAAAGGGCATTATTGAGTACCTAGACCGATACTAGCTTGGAGCCCGCATTACTAGTGACGGGGGAGAGTTGGTGCTCTCTCTTGGGACGGGGTTGTGCCAGGTAGGGCGGCCATGACTGTTTTCACAGGGCACCGGACACACCGTTGGTCCCCCGTGCTTGTGGTATGTGATGAAAATGGGAGCGAGGCTCCACAACTTTATGATGTGAAATGTTCGGCACGGGGGTTACTACCAATCGAGTGGACTCCATGTTAGTGTCGTCTAGGGAAAGGTAGTGATCGGGTGCTTACCCCGGGTACTTGAGGTACCGCGGGTCGTGGATGACACGGAAGTTCCCCGGATCTAGTGGGTAAAGTGTGCAACCTCTACAGAGTGTAAAACTATTCGAATAGCCGTGTCCACGGTCAAGGACAGTTGGGTAACCGCTCTTGGGCTACGTCCACTTGTTTTCAAACCCGATGTGTGTGAGATGATGGTGTTGTCTTGGATCAAGTCAGAGGACTTGACACGATTGAGATGGGTTGGTGCCCTCTCTGTTTATGATAAATGGGTTGGTGCCCCTTTCTATTTATGTTGATATCTGTGACCAGATCTTATGGTTACTTGAATTCTCTTGATGCATGCTTTATAGGATGTTGAACATGTCCTGCACTCAAAACTAGCTTTATGCAAAACTTTACCTATGTCATGCATTACTGTACCTTGAACCAAATCATGGGTTGCTTGCGAGTACATTCAAAGTACTCATTGGCTTGCCACTGGTTATTTAATTGACCAGGCATGGGAGAACCGGAGTTCGAAGAAGAGTTCTTTGGAGACGATCATGCGAACTAGGACGTTCCCAGTCAGAATGCATGTAGGGTTAAGGCAGATGGCATGGGTTCTACTTATCGACGATGATTTCCGCTGCTATGTTTCATTTGATGTTCAGCCCTTAAGGCTTTATCAATGTAAGACTTGACCATGTTGGTCACTATTTGTGTAAGACGGTATGTATGGATGTAAGACTCTTGTTATTCAGCTTCTGTGTGTTCAGTGAGCATTGATCTCTGGGATCACTGTACACGTGCATTCGGTGATCACGACTTGCGAGTCGGGGTCCCCACAACTTATCATGCTCATGTTAACATTTTCATAAAAATTGCATAAAACATGCATATGTCATCCGCATCATGATAACAACAATTAAAATGTTTAAAATTGTTGTTTGCTTTAATTGCTAAATGACATATGGGGATTTTCCGGAATTGTTGTTTGTTGTTTCCGGCCTCACTTAAACTTGCCTAGATAGGTAGTTTAATTATGTTTCACCTCTTGCCATGTTTATAACAACAGGTAATATTGTTGTGTTCCTAAACGAGAGAGAACTAAATAATTGATGTGGTGTTCCGTCAATATGCAACTCGTTGCATATTGAGCTCCACTTAACTTGTAGTGTTGTTTGTTGCACTTTTCCATGCCATGCCTCATTAAACCGGACATGCATCATACTTGATTGTGCATCATGCCATGATTATGCTTGTGTGTTTACCATGTTGTTTGCTTCTTTCCGGTTTGCTTCTCTCGTTATCTTCGGTTTCGTTCCGGAGTTGTGAGGATTCGTTCGACTACGTCCGCTTGTCTTCTTCATGGACTCGTTCTTCTTCCTTGCGGGATTTCAGGCAAGATGACCATTACCCTCGATATCACTTCTATCTTTGCTTGCTAGTTGCTTCGTTCTATCGCTATGCTGCGCTACCTATCACTTGTTTACCATGCCTCCCATATTGCCATGTCAGCCTCTAATCTTTTTCACCCTTCCTAGCAAACCATTGCTTGGCTATGTTACCGCTTTGGCTCAGCCCCTCTTATAGCATTGTTAGTTGCAGGTGAAGTTGAAGATTTCTCCATGGTGGACAGATTTATGATTGGGATATCACAATATCTCTTATTTAATTAATGCATCTATATACTTGGTAAAGGGTGGAAGACTCGGCCTTATGCCTGGTGTTTTGTTCCACTCTTCCCGCACTAGTTTCCGTCATACCGGTGTTATATTCCCGGATTTTGCGTTCCTTACGCGGTTGGGTGATTTATGGGACCCCCTTGATAGTTCGCTTTGAATAAAACTCCTCCAGCAAGGCCCAACCTTGGTTTTACCATTTGCCACCTAAGCCTTTTTCCCTTGGGTTCTGCAGACTCATGGGTCATCTTTATTTTAACCCCCCCTGGGCCAGTGCTCCTTCGAGTGTTGGTCCGAAATGAGCAGCCTGCGGGGCCACCTCGGGGCAACTTCAGGGCTGGTTTTACTCGTAGCTTGACTTATCCGGTGTGCCCTGAGAACGAGGCACGTGCGACTCCTATCGGGATTTGTCGGCACATCGGGCGGCTTTGCTGGTCTTGTTTTACCATTGTCGAAATGTCTTATGAACCAGGATTCCGAGGCTGATCGGGTCTTCCCAGGAGAAGGTATATCCTTCATTGACCGTGAGAGCTTGTGATGGGCTAAGTTGGGACACCCCTGCAGGGTATAATCTTTCGAAAGCCATGCCTGCGGTTATAGGAAGATGTGAATTTGTTAATGTCTGGTTGTAGATAACTTGACACCAGATCCGAATTAAAACGCATCAACCACGTGTGTAGCCGTGATGGTCTCTTTTCGGCAAAGTCCGTGAAGTGAACACGGTTTTGGGTTATGTTTGACGTAAGTAGGAGTTCAGGATCACTTCTTGATCATTGCTAGCTTCACGACCGTTCCGTTTGCTTCTCTTCTCGCTCTTATTTGCGTATGTTAGCCACCATATTTGCTTAGTGCTTGCTGCAACTCCACCTCATTACCACTTCCTACCCATAAGCTTAAATAGTCTTGATCTCGCGGGTTTTGAGATTGCTGAGTCCTCGTGACTCACCAGATACTATCACAATAGTTGCAGGTGCCGATGATACCAGTGCAGGTGATGCAACTGAGCTCAGATGGGAGCTCAACGAAGACCTTGGTCGTTGCTATGTATCGCTTCATGTTGATCAATAGTGGAGCCCAGTTGGGACGATTGGGGATCTAGCAGTTGGGTTATCTTCTTTTCTTTTGGCTTCGTCCGTAGTCGGACTATGTGTGTACTCTGAATGATGTATGATTTGTTAGGTTCATTGTGTGAAGTGGCGATTGTAAGCCAACTCTTTATCCCATTCTTGTTCATTACATGGGATTGTGTGAAGATGATCCTTCTTGCGACAAAACCACAATGCGGTTATGCCTCTAAGTCGTGCTTCGACACGTGGGAGATATAGCCGCATCGTGGGTGTTACAAGTTGGTAATCAGAGCCAGCCCCGACTTAGGAGCCCCCTGCTTGATTGTTTGCTCGCATTGTTGAGTCTAGAACAAAAATGTTTTGAGTCTTAGGATTATATATATCGGAGAGTAGGATTATTTTTACTCCTCAGTCCCTTCGTCGCTCTGGTGAGGTCTCCTGACGTAGATGTTTTGACTTTCCTCTCCTCAAATTTCACTAAATCTTTTTTAGGATCACGCGGGTATCTTGGAATCGTTCTGATGGTTTTGTGACGAGAACATTGTTCTTGGTGCCTCCTGTCTATTATGTAGCAGTGACCCGGGGAGTTGAGCTCCGAGGTGTTGTCGTCACAATTTTACCGTTGCAGTTCTGGAATACCTGAGTTTTGCCGACATCGAAAATCTCTTTTGTGCAGTTGTTGGTGAGATAACCTCGACGCCACCCAGTACTGGGGCGGGAGTTCGAGAGTATTGCCATAGCTCGTATAACGGATGCTTTTCAAAGGTTGAGGTACACGATTTCCAAAGGTTTCTTAGTTATGTGTTGACGGATGGATACAACTTGGATGTAGGGATTGTTAGTTTTGGGTGAGATATATATTGCTTCCCCTGTATCCCCAACACCAGATTCCATAACCAGAAAGTTTCGAGAGTTTTATAGGTGGGAATTCAAGTAGCTCCTAGAATATCTTTTCGACAGATGCATGATATGAGATTGGGGTTTGACGTCTAGTGGTCCGCCTTTCCATGGTCATTTTTACAGTGGTCTCGTTGTGTCTTAAAGAACCCTTGGCTATGCTGGTTCGGGGACACTTCGTATGTCATGTGCACTGCCTTGTACATGATGGTGTTGTACAATCGAGCTCGTGTGCGCCCCACCACGAAAACTTCAGACGGAATCTCTATCATATGTTTGTTCCGGCTTATTCTGCAAGCCAAATCCTTTGTTTTGTTTTGAGTCATGGTATTCGAGTTGCTTCGAAGTCAAATGTTGAATCCATACCTTCCCTAAAAGGTGTTCTCATATTGCTATGTGAATACTAATCCCTCTTGGTCATTGAGGTTGTCATGTCAATTCTTTCCAACTGACGTGTTTCTCTTCAAGTGGATCCGATCATTTCAACATCCGCAAGATCAATTCTAAGTTTTTCTCAACGGTATCCATTCCATCTGCCCCAAGTTGCCTTTGTTTTCCCGCCCTCCCACCCTTTTTTTTTCAAGGACTCAGATATCTTAATCAAGTATCCATCTTATGGATGTGAAGTTTCTCGATTCGTTTCTTTCAATGTTCTTATCCGGTGATTCTCAAGAAGATACTAACGGAGCTTCAAGTTTATTATTCTTCGTTCTCTTTTCTTCTTTGGTGGATTAAATTCAAGCTTTCGGTGTTGATCATATCCTTATCCTCGTTCAAATGCTATCCATGCCAGTGCATCTCATAATCGTTCACCTCTCTCTCTTCATATCCGAAGTGCTGAAGATATCTCTGAAGATTCGTGTTTCCACTCTGCATCAATTCTAACTATTTCGAGGTTGTTACCTCATTCAAGCCATTTAATTCAACCGGCGCAATCCCCCCTTTCAATCAATCGTTCAACGATGTTTTCTTTTTGAGTGAGCCCTAACCCACAGGTCTTTTCCCAGGATCTTACCTGACTCTTCTAATTATCAGGATCGATTCTCAAATTCATTTCCATGTTTGACGTAAGAATGAATTTTCATGAGTCATATTCTTTCTCCAAGATCGCGTTCAAAATATTTTCAGCGTTGGTTCAGCGTTTCTATTCTTCTTTGTTCCGAAGTGCCTCAACAATTTGGTGGTGTTTCTCCTCGTCATTCTCAGCTTTGAGGATCGAAGAAGAGTTCCTCTTAATTCCTTACCCGTTCTTCCAAAGATTCATGGTTCTAGCGTTATGCCATCCTCTCATAATTGCTTTCGATTATGAGAATTCTTTTCACCCATCCGGGGCATTTCAGGAGTCCTTTCAGTTTGATTCTCCGAAGCCGTCATCTCAGAATTATTCATTCTCAACGTGTAGTTGTCGTTCTCCAAATCATACCAGTGCATCATTTAAATACCCTCTAATCAGTTCATGATCTCTTCGTTCTCATGTATCTAAATCCCCTCAAGTATCTTCATTTGTTTTCCAATTCTTCCCAGAGAATTGTGCATTTGCTGCTTTCATTTTCAATTCTTACGGTGGTTCGTTCAAGATTTCTCTTCCTTCGTTATCATATCAATTCATTCGTTCTTTCCAGTCCTACCGACGGTTCGTTGAAGACCTTCTCAAGTTTGCGCTATATCTCTATCTGTAATCATTTTTCAATGAGAATAAGTAGTATGCCTAATCCGTTGCTTGTCATCAAATTAAATTGGTGAAGGATACACATAACATAATTCTTGTTCTTGTTTCATCCAAGTGATTAATTCTTTTCTTCCGGAGATTGTTCATGATGAAGTAATTCTCGGCTCTTGTGTTTCATCTGTTCTTTTCCGGAGTTCCAAGTTTTCCGCATTATCTTCTCGCGAAGCTACATCTAAATCATTGCAAGGATTCACCTTGTGTTTTCAACTTCTCTTTCTTTCTATCATCCTTTTATTACCGGAGTTCTTCACGGAGGCTCTACATGGTGGTTCGCCAAGGATTCCTTTCAATCTTGAATTGTTCTTCAAGATTTCTCTTGAAGTTATGACCCGCCAAGCTACATTCTAAAATAAACATGGTGCTCAACACATGTTTTTTTCCCCGAGGAGTTCAAGTTTTCTTCTTCTTGCATTTTGAAGTCCAGTTCTTTCTACCTTATCTTTTCAGGTGGTGTTATGTCACTCTTTACAATTTCCTTCATGTTTCGCGATTCATATGTTGTCAAGAATGAGGTATTTTAAATCCATCAATCTCTTTGTTGGAGTTATCTTGGTATAGATTTCACCTAAATCCTTCCCTAAGGAATGTTGTATTGTGGTGCTTATCAATGATCCAAGTTTTCCCCTATCCTCTCGGCGAAGCATTTTTCATCTCTTTGTTGATCTCAAGCAAGCAATTGGTTTTCGTTAGTGGCACAATTTCACCTCAAGTGTTGAGATGTTTCAATAAGCCCACTACAAGCTTATTCGTTTCGTTGTTGGTTTCCAACAACTCCGTTCAATTCTTCTTTGCAAGGATGCTTTCCAAGCTTATTTGTGGTAGAAGTTAGCATTTTCTTCTCCATTATGTTATTCCAATGATCTATCTTCTATTCTTTCTTACGGAGGCAATGTGATGTTGCTCTCTTCGCTCATCATCTCGAATTGTGAAGATCATGTTCTTTTCGTGCTTATCCATTTAACCGAAGTGTTGTGTCACCGCTTCAAGTTCTTTCATCTTATCAAGTCTTGCATCTCTTTTCAACCGGAGTGCTATCCGATTTTGATCTTCCTTGTTCCTTGTTTATCTCGTTTCAACCAGAGTGGTTCCAATTCCTTCTTGTCCATTGTACTCGTCATTCATAGCTTTGCAGCCTCCAAGGTTCACATGGTGTTCCTTTTTTCTATTTTCTACCACAGTGCTCTCAATTGTGTTCAACTCTATTGTGTTCTTTCTTTCAACTTTTCAACCTCTCAAGGTTCTTTGGTTTCACTCTTTTGTCAAAGAAGCAACTTAGTTTTACCTCTTCTCTTCCTCTTCCGTTTCTCTCCGGTGCCATTCTAGATCCCGGGACGAGATCCTCTCATAGTGGTGGAGCGTTGTAACGCCCCAAGACAGATGCTTCAGAAGACTTCCAGCTATTCTGAGTTTCGCCGTGTGTTTCTTTTGTGCTTGCTCTTTTATTTTTGCATTGCATCATGTCATCATGCCATCATGCCATTTAATTTTTATAACTCTTCTAAATAAATTGTATGGATCTTTGATCCATTTAAATCGAGGGAAGGGTGACTTCTCTTTATAACATACCCTCCCGATATTTAGGGAGATATTATAAATTATTCCATTTATTTGGAATCACCCATGAACCCACTTGCATATTAAATCCCTTGGCCTTCTTCTTCTTCAAGTTTTGGCTCTCTAACCTTGCCAATAATTCTTTTCCCATTTTCCGGAGCTCCACCAAAAATCCGAACATTTTTGGACACTGCGGAATCCTAGTCCTAGTTCAAACCCATTTGAATTAAATTCAAATGAGTTTGAATTTAAATCTTTCAATCATGGCCTTTCTATTTTTCTTGGAACGAGCATATTTTTGTGAGTCAGGGAAAATTATCCCCTTGCGCTTTTTCTTCCCCTAACCCCTCTTCTTTTCTTTCTTAATCTCTGTTTTTTTTCTCTTTTCTTTTAGTAGTGAGAGAGAGCCCAGCCTAGCAGCCTTGCAGCCAAGCCAGGCCTCTGGCCATTTCCTCTCCACCTGGGCCGACCCAACCGGCCTCTTAGGCCCAGCCGCCCCTCCTAAACCTAGCCCGACCCCCTCCTCCGCATCTCTCTCCCTCGACACCCTCTAGCGCCGCCGCAACACCCGATCCCCATCCCCTCGATCCATCTCCTCCTCCTCCTCGTTCCCGCAGCGCACGACCCCACTCCCTCCTCTCGATCCCCATCTCCCTCTCGTCTCTCACCTCGCGCTCGCCCGCTGCCAGCGCCAGGGAGAGCCCCTGCACCTCCACCGGCGCCATCCGTCCCCGTCGCCCGAGCGCTCAAGGAGAGCAGCTGCTCCAGTGCGACGCCTTCCCTTCTCCTGCGCCTCCATCTCCTGCGCCTGCGTCCTCCTCGTCTCCTCGCACCGGCCCTGCCACCAAGCCCTGCCGCCGGAGCTCGCCTTCGTCCCGACTCCGGCTGGATCAGGCCCCTGCGCGCGACCCCGCCGCCTTGCTGCCTCCTCCCCACCGTTGCCTCTCCAGGACGCCGCTCCTGGCCTCCCGCGCCACCACTGGAGGCCAACTCTGGCGCCCCCTGCCTCGACCTCCTCTGCAAGCTACAGCCACCCCGCGCCAAGTCCCTCTCCGACGTCCTCTGTTAGGGAACGAGCATGACGCTCGCCGCTTCCCTTTGTATGTCCCATTGTGACACCCCAAAATTTTTTTACCTTGTTTTGTTAACTAAAATTTTACCAGGAAATTAAAACCTTTATTTTCTGGTCTCACTTTTGATTTTTGAAGCCTTTCCTTTCTTATTATCATGGAGTTTTTACCTCAAGTAAAAACTTCCCAAATTTATTGGACTCTCTTCCCTCTAAAAATTTCTTTTCCCCTTGGAAAGGATTTTATTTTGTTATCTTCTTCAACACTAGTGTTTGGTTATTAAAAACCTTTCTTCTGTTTGTCCCCTTCTCAAATTATATTTTGGGATTTATTTTCTTTAAGGAAAAAAACTCTAGGAGTTTTGGGACTTATCTTATATTGAAACCACCCATGATTTTTACCACGCCTCATATGGTAAAACCTCCCAAAAGCCCTCCTCCCACCTTGGGGCAATTCATATGTTCTGTCCCAACAAATCCAACTCATTTTTGGATTTATTTTCATTTATTTCCTGCCCAAAATCCTTTCTGCTTATTGTTTTGAACCTAAGGGATTTACAAAGCAAGTACCTAAATGCCTTGGAGTTTTGACCTCAAACTAACTCTCCTGGATAGTCCTTGGTACCCACAACCTAGAACCATCATGTTTCACTCCTCTCCTTTTCAAATATTTCAAATTACCGTCTCTGCAAGTTTGGACCAGATTTGTTAAATTTGGTGAAATTCATGTCTCCTCTTCTCCAAAAATTCCACAAAAATTCAGGCAACCCCCTGTTGCATTGAGAAGCCACTCCACCAAAAATCAGCTCAAGCAGAGCCTCCCACATACCAAAATCATTCTCTCGAACACCTGGCCGGCACCGTTTCTCTGCATTTTAAGTAATGTTCGGAGTTTCAGAGTTCAGTGTCGTTTTCCTCCGTAAGAATTCAGTCACGCGTCGACAGTGCGCCCTGGCACATTGCGCATGGCCCCTTCCCCCTGGACAGCGCCCCGCACGCGCACTTGGTGCCTTCCTAGCGTCGGTGGCACCCTGGCCCGCCTACGCCGGCGTGTCCAGTGGCGGCAGAACCACCATAGCGGCCGACAGGGGACAACACCATGGCAGAACGCCGTTCGGCGCCGCCCATCGCCTCCTAGCTCTTCGCGTGGCCCTGCCATGCCAGCGCACGACCGTGGCACCATCGATGTGGCCCGGCAAGCACAAAGCGTGCTCCCTGCCGCCGACGGGCCCGCGCCGCCCAGTTCCGTCGAGCTCACCCTGAAGCGCCTAACCCGAGGTCGCTTAGCACCTAAATGGAGTCAGTGGACCCACACGACGGCGCTCAACCCCTAAACCACCCCGACCAATGCCCTACGCCGCCATAAACTTCGCCGGAGAATCCCGTTCTCGGCCACCGCCTCGGACCGCCTATATAAAGGGCTCCCGAGCTCGCCCTCGAGCACACACCCCCTCTGCACCTCACCAGCACCCTGCCAGGCCACCAGGGGGACCTCGAGGAGGTCTTCTTCCCCAGCTCCGGCCGCCCCGTTCCGCCTCGGCCTCCACCACGATTCACTCCGGTGAGGCCATCTCCGGCGTCCTAATCACGTCAACTACCCCCTCATGCTACCGCAAGTCTAACCCCCTCCTCAATTTCATCTCCGCAGCACTCTCCGATGAGACCCACAACCACCCGAACCGCCGTCCGCCGGAGCAAGAGCCGCCGTTGACGCGGTGCTCACCGGCGACCACCACCACTACCAACCGACGCGGAATGACGCCCTGAACATTGAGGTACCCTCCGATCCTCCTGTCTCGCCGTGGATCACCGCCAGCAACCTCCGCAACTCTCGGGCTCCGATGAGCTCTGTCTTCCCCGTTTGAATTTTCAAACCTGACGTGTGGGACCCGCCTGTCAGCCTCTCTTTTTCTTTTAAACGAACCATTTTCTGAAAGCGTATTCTGGCAAATGCGCTTTCTAAACAGAATCGTTTTCTGCACTTTTCTATTCTGCCCCCTGAGAGTTTTCTGTTTCATCACAGAAAGGTCCCTGGAATAAAACCCTTATAACTTTTAAACAGAGAAGGATTTTTGATTGATTCTTTTTCTGTTTTCTTTAAAATTTTGTCTAGTTTATTTTAAGATTTATTTCAAAATAAATGCAGACAACTTTTTCGTACTGTTTTTGAAACTATATATTGATTCAAAAAAATATTGTTATTAGGATGTTGGAGAGAGGAGAAAGCCTTCAAAAGCCTTAGGATGCACCTCACCACCCCACAACTTGAAGGCAAGCATTCTGAACCCCGGCATAAATATTTTTGTGTGTTTGATGACACGTTTATAACATCACCTCACTTTGGAGAAACTTGTTATTTCATGTGATATGATCATATGCATGGGTGCATGTTAGTGATTTCCATGCTGTTGGAAATGATCACACTTGTGATGATAATCATCCTCATATGCCTTACATGCATACCGGCAGGAACCCGGGGAAACCTCTGTCTTGGGTAGGCATGAGTTTGTCGCCGGTCTCCGTCGGGACGGTTATGTCTGGTATGGCATGGTAAGGTGATATGAGCGGTGACTCTGTTGGTTGAAATATTTTCGTTATGCTAATCATGCAGGGAATACTTAAACCTCCTGAGTCGACCATAGATCGAGTCTTGTTCCAGTAACCCCATACTTGTTCCGTACTACCACTCGTCTCTACAGCAAGTAGAGTATGGTTCAGTAATTTGTCAACCCCTTTCTAGCACACACCATACAGAGGGGCCGGGATGAGGGTACCACGACCATGGATTAAAGCCAGTCATCCGGTCAGGGGGCATGGGTGTTTTCGGTTGAAGCCGAGGGGGTAGCTTCCCCAGTTTTGCGCGCGGTATAAATTTTGTGATCCCATGCTAATCGAGGTTGTAGCCTCCCCACTTAGAGTTTGCTTGACAGGTGTCGTGGGTGATTCCAGACACGTGTGAGTTAAGCTGGTGTGTGCAAGTCGGGTGCGTTTTCATTTAAAAGACCGTAGACAGAATTAGTCCCGATGGACTAATGGAATCCGTTACTCGTGGGTAAAGAGTACACCCTCTGCAGAGATTAAATCTATTCGAATAGCCGTGTCCATGGTTAAGGATTACAGTCTGGGATGGGTCAAGTGTCTGTCTTAGTGTCGGTCTTCAGAGATGAAACTGTTAAACCAGAACAGGAATTACTACTTGTGACTTGTGAATATTATGATTATTATTATTGTTGACTAACCCGTGATATTACTGTTATCAACGAGTATCTCTGGGATGGTTCTACCTCCGGGATATTCACTATGATTGTTTCTTTCTAAGCCCTTTATGTGGTGTCGCTCAGACGCCCGACTGTGGCATTTCTTTTAAAGCCCTTTATGTGGTGTCGCTCAGACGCCCGACTGTGGCATTTCTTTTAAAGCCCTTTATGTGGTGTCGCTCAGACGCCCGACTATGGCATTTCTTTTAAAGCCCTTTAT